>NC_056728.1:232278230-232283230 GCF_019279795.1 Protopterus annectens | reverse complement strand
CGTACCTTGTCCTGTTATTCCTCAACTCTATGGTATACCCAAAATCCATAAGAGTTTATTGGATCCACCGATGAGACCTATTGTCTCTGGTAATGGGTGGGTTACAGAGCCAATATCAGTGTATTTGCAGAAACAGTTATACCCTTTTTTAGCTAAATGTGGTAATATACTGAAAGATACTGGTGATTTTTTGAATAAATTATCTATTTGGTATAATAGTTTACATGTTAATAATATTAATACAGGAGAATATTTGTTTGTAACTATGGACATTGTATCCCTTTTTACTGTTATACCAAATAATTATGGGATTGAATCTATTAGAGAATTTTTGACAATGCAGGCAGCATTGTCTGCTAATTTTGTTCAAAACATTTGTTCCTTATTAGAACTGGTTTTGAGCAATAATATTTTTGTTTTCAATCAACAACTATATTTGCAACTTAATGGTGTTGCTATGGGGACACCTGTTGCTAATACGTACGCAAACTTGGTCTTACATCAATGGGAAATACAGCATATACATGACGGTTATAATTTTTTGAATTAGTAATATTTGTTTTTATCAGAGATTTGTTGATGATTGTTTTATGATTTGGAAGGGCTCATTAGAAAGTTTAATGCAATTTGTATCACATATAAATGCAACTACTTCTTTTTTAACTTTTAAAACAACTATATCTGAGAATGAAGCGTTATTTCTTGATGTAAAAGTTAGACTAGATGATGGATTGCTACATACTACTATTTTTAAAAAGGATGTGCATACAAATAGATATATACATCATGATAGTATGCATGCTCCTCATGTTTTTAAAGGTGTGGTTAAGGCACAATTTGCTAGGGTTAGTAGAATCAATACTAATGATTCAGGTTTTTTTGCACAACTGGATGAAATGTATGATGAATTTTTAACATGTGGTTATGATAGTGAACTGTTAGCAGAGTTGAAGGCCTATGTTGTACACAATAGGACGACCATATACTCGCCTTTTTTTAAAATTGGTGATTTTGATGACACCTTAATTTCTGAACCGCTTGGTCAACCACGTAGGGAGAATATAGTTAGGTATGTGACCACTTTTTGTAATAGAGTCTTTTCTATTAAGCATATTATACAAAAGTATTGGTCAGTTTTGACTGCATCCCCTGAGATTTGTAGGTTATTGGGTAGCAAGCCTTATTTTTCTTATAGAAATAAGAGAACTATTAAGAGTAGGCTATGTTACAAGGACTTTAAATGTAAGTCTAAAACTGGTGCAAGTATGAATTTGTTTGGATTGACTCGCTTTGGTACATCTAAGTGTTTAAATTGTTCTTGTTGTGTAGATATTGTTGATATTTCTATCTCTTCCTTGTTCATTCATCCTACTACCAATAGAAACTACAAGTTTAAAGTTATGGCAAACTGTAACACGGTAAATGTTGTGTACATGGCTACTTGTATAACATTTTCTTCATTCTATGTAGGTAAGACTACACGTAAGTTAAAGGATAGGATAATTGAACATAAATCTGAGATTAAGAGAGAAAATGTAAATAATGCTTTATTTAAGCATATACAATTATGTGGGTTTGAACACAAGTTTAGATTTAGAGTTATAGATACGGTTGTATCTTCTGTTAGGGGTGGGGACATTAATAACACCCTTGAGATTAGAGAATATGAGTGGATATTACGATTAGCAGCAGATCGTCCACCTGGCCTTAACTCTGCTATAAGTCTTAAACCTATTTTAATGAAATTGCAATGTATTAAATTATAATATATTTATTTAGATGTATTTTATAGTATTGATTGTGTGTCACATGATATGGGCTGCTATCATGTGATTTGTGGGCTCTTATTTAAAACAAGTGATGTCTTGAATGTATTTGTTTTAGTAATGAGGAAGGGTTCTACCCGAAAGCTTTGCTTTTTGATAAAGTTCTTTTTATCCAACGTGTTGTGTGTTCTCATTGGACTTTTTTGATTCAGCGCCTGTTTTTTTTCGAGCCATCAATAAGGTCGCCCAGAAGTTTTGTATGGGGAACTATTTCAATAGATGTTTTGTTTAGACTGAGTATAGTGAAGGATGCTTTGTCAACAGCAGTATGTCTAGAAGGGGTAAAAATCATTATTTTGCATTTGGAGGCATTTAGGGCTAGATGACTGTCAAGCATCCAGGACTCAGTGGAGGAGAAGGCCTCCTGAGTAAGGTTTATTAACATGGGAATAGTTTTGGCAGAGCAGATGACAGTTGACTCGTCTGTGTATTGTACCAGTTTAGCACTGGGGATCTTTTGGTGGAAATCATTGATAAAAATGTTAAATAGTAAGGGACCCAATACAGAGCCTTGAAGGAAAGATGAAGTACAGTAGTTCCATTTTACAGCTTGCTCCCCGGCTGAAAGATAGCTGGTGAACCATTTGATAGAAGAGGAGGAGGAGAGATTAAGATGGGAGAGTTTAGAAAGCAGAAGCTCATGGGAGGCAGTATCGAAAGCCTTGAATAAGCCGAGGAGGAGGGTAGAAACTATGCTACCAGAGTTGTGAGCAGAGTTGACAATTTCGAGGAAGGAAAGGAGAGCAGTGGTGGTGCTATGTCCTGGTCTAAATCCATGTTGTGTTGGCGTCAGTAGTTGGTTGTCCAGTAGGTAGGGTAAAAGTTGCAGGAGAATACATTTTTTGAGTATCATAGAGATAGGGGATAGGATAGCAATAGGGCGAAAGTTCGAGATTGAACATAGGTTCATAGGTTGGTACTGGGCTATCTGCCCGAAGGCATATATTAGCCCAGCCACGTTGTGCGGTACTCACCGCCCCTTTAGTAGTTCCCTAGACCTTTGTACCAACAGCTAGTACCCTTGGCCCCTATCTAGTAGTGCTGTTGGTGTGATCCCCAGTGTGAACTTTCTGTTACCCATCCACTCATCAAGGTTCCTCTTGAAGAGTGATAGTGAGGGGGCTCTTTCTTATGTAGATCGGGACTCTGTTCCATAGTAAGGGAAGTCTCTGTGAAGGGAATCTATCCCTCCAGCATGTTCTATCCATTGTTGTGTTGAGGTTTATATCCCTAGAGCGTGTAGCTCGAGTAGATTTTGTTTTGCTAAGATGAAGCATGTTCAACAATTCTGGGTTGGACATGGCTCTGTACGTTAGACAGAGATCGCCTCTGAGAAAGCGGTATGCAACAGAGAACAGTCTTAGCTTTTTCAATCATGCTGCATAGGGAAACTGTTTGAGGCCAGTAATCCTCTTGGTTAGGTACCTCTGTGGTCTCTCCAGCTGCTGGAGATGTCTAGCCAGGTACATTCCAATTGGTGAATTGTACTCAATAATGGGTCTGATGAGGGAAGAGTAGAGGGGCACCATTACATCCTTAGATCGTGATGCGAACCCTTTCGTGATCAGATGGGTCACAAAGATGGATTTTCTAACCACTTTGGCAACATGATTATCAAAGGAAAGCTGACTATCTATTTGGGCCCCTAGATCCCTTATTTCTTCTTCAGATTTCAGGGGATTACCTCCTATGGTGTAGTTTGCGGGTACTCTGTTTTTTCCAAAGGGGATTACTACGCATTTTTTTACATTTAGCTTGAGACCATGGCTTTGACACCATGCATCAGTCTCATTTAGGCCCTTCTGGAGGAGCTCCATGAAGGCCAAAGACACTATTATAGCACCCAGTTTGTAGTCGTCCACAAACTTAGTCAGCCACAGCCCTTTCATGCTTGCCTGTACTTCTGAGAAGTATATGCCAAACAGGAGGGGCCCCAGGACAGAGCCCTGAGGAACACACTCATTACTGGTCTGGATTCGGACATAGATCCCGCTACTCTTACTTTATGAGATCTGCCTGAGAGCCAGTTTGCGATCCATCTTGTGACGTAAGGGTTTATGCCCAGGTTGGTAAGCTTATCAATAATACCTGAATGGGGAATGGTGTCAAATGCTTTAGCAAGATCAAGGTAAGCCGTGTGTACCTCCTTTCTCTTATATATAGCCTGAGTAACTGTCTCAAAGAAATCCACCAGGTTCAGGAGGCATGATCTGCCCTTGACGAAGCCGAACTGTGTGGGTTTGTGTTTTACATAAAACTGCGTTTTTTTGGTTATAGAGTTTAATTGTTGCTTAGATCTGTGTTGAAACTGTTGTCTCACTGTTCTGAGAGACTAATTGGCAAATATAAAGAGCTGAGAATATTTTTTTTGGTTTTAAAGTTTGTATTGTTAGTTTTTGATTAGATCTCTGTTGAAACTGTTTTGTCCCACTCACCCTCCCTATTTTTGGTTTGTAGTTTAAATTTGGAGGCTTTTGCAGTTGCCCGCCCCACTGTAGATTTGATCTGGGATACTCCCCCGTCCCATCTCTTTACCACATTCTACCTAATAAACTCTTTCTGCATTTGCTTTTAGTCCTTTTTAATTTAATTGCATTTTTTAAACTGTGTTTGGTCTAATATTGCTGCATACTCAAGTGTGCTAGCTTGCACTGCATGCAAATTGTTTTTTTACTACTGTTTTTGCTACTTTTCTGTAAAAAAAAAAAAAAAAAAAAAAAACCTGTAAGATTGTTTCCTACCTTTCC
Source organism: Protopterus annectens (assembly GCF_019279795.1). Lineage (NCBI taxonomy): Eukaryota > Metazoa > Chordata > Ceratodontiformes > Protopteridae > Protopterus > Protopterus annectens. The sequence continues at coordinate 232,278,657 of NC_056728.1, read as the reverse complement.
TGTAACTAGTGTTCCAGATACAGATATGCTGTATCCAGGACTGTATGTAAGCTTCTGAGTCCCACAAGCCTTTCTGTGTTGGAGGGAAGCCTTCTAGCTTATCAGTGGGAGTGGTCAGCACTAGGTAACCTGTCTACCACATAAGTAGTGGTTCTGGCCCAGAATTTGTAATTATTGGCCGTTTGGGCAATCTCTTCCATCTCTCTCAACTTTCTGATTTGAAAGCCAGTATTTGCACTTGTTTCTATCCTGTAACTCATCTAGTGCAGATACAGATTCTTAGTTTGAGCACTTAAATTTGCTTGTTCATGCTCAGCACTTGTTCAGAACTTGTAAGCACTAAAGAAGCTACTAATTACTATAGCACTCTATCTTCCTCATTACCTAGAGGAAAACAGTTTTTGTACTTACTTTTCTCACTTGCTTA
>NC_056728.1:232065762-232267946 GCF_019279795.1 Protopterus annectens | reverse complement strand
AAAATTTAAGGTCATGGGATATTCGCCCACAGGAAAAGCCAAAAGACAAACAACAGCAGCAGTATGGAAAATAGGTAAGAGGGGTTTGGAATTTACTGGAGAAAACCGGCAAAGGAACAAAGGCACTGAGAGCAAATAAGACAAGGAAAGGTAGCAGCATAGGATGAGGCCAAGATGATGTTTGGACTGCAGGCTAGAAACCGCCTTCCCTACTATGGATTGATATCGAAGTACAGGGAAAAAGAAACAGTTAAGAGAATCTTAACTGAAAGGCCTACTCTGGTAGAATTTTTAGTTGAATCTAGAACAGAAGCTGTTGTTAAAAAGGGGTAATTAGTAGGGCTAATAAAATGTTGCTTGAGAACTATAAGAATCAATCAGTGGAGGTTAAAGATTGGGAAGCGAGAATGGAAAAACAATTTACAAGGGAAAATGAGAATAATACATGCAGAATAATGTTCAGGAGGAGAAAGAATGAGGTTTAAGTGGAAGGCAGAAACTGAGTAAATTATGTAATGTTAGACTGACAATAGTTATAAAGAAAAGATATGTGATGTACAATGAATGTAAACGGAAATTAATATAATTTGTTTCCTTTTCTGTAAATGTAGGCTTGCCTATGTCTTAGATAATAATTTAATCTAGATGTTTAAAAAAAGATGGACTACAGAGATGAGGCAACACAAATCTGGATTAACAGGGTCTTTCTCATCATTCAATAATTATTTTATTTTTCTTTTTTAAAGACCCTGGGAAATAGTGCGTACTATATTAATGTAATATTCTCTCCAACTGCTCTACATAGTTCTACCAGTAGTCCATCTATTCCTGGTGTCCTTCCAGTTGCTTGACATTTTAGTTGTTCCCCTGTTTCTTCTCTTGCTATGGGTACCATTAACTGTTCCCTCTTTTCTAAAGTTACACGTAGTATTTCTAATACATACAACATACTTTTTATTTTTTAGTAGTCAATTCTTATCTCTTTTTTGCATTGCATACAATGTCCTTTGACTATTTGCAAACATTTCTGAGAATTCTATCTAGTTTGGAGTGCTTTAATTTAACTACATTCCTTTCCACTTCTTGCTGTCAAAGTATTTGAGTAAGTTACTTTTGAAATTTTGGTGTATTTTCAAAATACAGCCGCTTAGTTGATACCTACCTCCTCTCGATTACCTCCAATAAATGTTGACCTAATTTATTTTCTAACTCTCTCACTTCTTGGGTCTTGCCATTTGTTGGGTTCTGGCATTTGCTTTGTAATTATTTTATTCTTGATAGACTAGTCACTGGTATGCTTTTAATGTCCTTCCAGTGTTCTCTCTCTTCATGTATAATTTCTTCCTTAAAACTAACTTTAAATTCATTCCATTTCCGCTCTAAGGTCTCAACCAGCTAACCCTTATAATAAAGTGTCTTTTTTCCTATCATCTCCTAACCAGTGCACTGGAAAATACCAACCCCTTGATCTTTCCACTAGCTCCCAAGCGGTTATTTCTGCAAATACGGGTGAACTGTCTGACAGTATCCCAAGGATGGGTCTATTTCAAAACAGCGGGTTCATATCACGTTATCAAAAGCCGATAACGTCAAATGCCACAATGTCGAACTATGCATCGAACGCTAAAAATAGAGAAGCTGCAGAACATCGAATTCTTTCCTAGGGAAATAATTTGGTTGTTGTTTCTGTGGCTTCTCTATTTTTAGCACTGTGGTGGAAAGTTACGGGGGTTCAGGTAAGGGTGTGATTGTGTGGATGTTAGGTTTAGGGTGCGGGTTACGTGAGTTAGGGTTAGGGCGCTGGTGAGGTGAGTGTGCAATAGTGACAGAGTTTAGGGTTAGGGCCGGGTTAAGTGAGTTAAGGTTAGGGGGCGGGTAAGGTGAGTGTGCGATGGTGACGGACCTTAGGGTTAGGGTTGGGTTAAAGTAGGTGGATAGATAGTAGTGTTTGTATAGTTCAGTGTAGGGTTAGATGTATGATTTTAAGTGTAAGTGTGTGGATTGCTGTTTTTTTTGGTGTGCCTGTGTTGTGTGAATGTGTTTCGGAATAGCGACTTTTTTCCCTGGGAAAAAATTTGCTGTTCTGAATGTTCGATATTGTGTGCTTTAGATTATTTAGGTTCGATTAAATGGTGTTCAGTGTTTTCGCCTTTCGATAACGTGATATAAATGTAAAACAGCGAATACTCACATTATCGAATCCCACTTCATCAAGCCTGACTTCAAATCATCATTATATCAAACTCAATAACGAAAAAGAACCCCAGGAAAGGAACCACTTGACTACAAGGACAAAGCAGCAAACAGCAAAACAAAAAAAAAAACATAACTAAATATACCAACTCTGAGAACGCACTACAATGTAGGAAGGACAAAGTTCACCATGGTGGCCAACTGGTTCCTTTCCCAGGGTTAGTTTTTATTGTTCTGGGAGTTCAATATAATGAAGATTCAATAAAGTCAGGCTCAATGATGCGGGATTTGATAATGAAAGTATTCGATGTTTTGAAGGGGATCCCTCAGGATATGTCTGTACTCTTCTGAGTAAATATTTATGGTCTTTTGGTCTTGTAGACTCTGTCTAACCTGGACCACGTAACATATACTTTCCTCAGTAATATGTACAATTCCCAGAAGTCCCTTCTTTCTGAAGTTACAGCTGATAGACCCATAAATCCTCATATAGCTATTTAAAAATTTTGTTCTGGAGTAATTGTACTTTTCTGAGTTTCCTCACTTACATCCCTTTTGCTTGTTGTTAAGATTCAAGTACTCTGACACTATCAGCATCCCTTGATAAAAAATATTACTTCAGTGAAAATTCTTTTCAAATCCATCTTCTTTATTTTAGGAAGTATATATCTCAACCATTGTAATTCTGTGCCCAAACCAGTATCCTCTCATCACCACAAACCTCAACTGTTCACCCTTCAACTATTCTTCTACAGCTACTGAAGCCCCTTTCATAATCATTATAATCACCCCAATGTATCTTCCCTACCCAGTCAGCATGGCATCCTTCTCTAAAGTCTTTTTATAACCAATCTTAAAGTTCAGATTCATTAAAGTGAGCTTTTATAATGTTATTAGATGTGTGTTAAGCTGTTTCACATACATCAGGTGTTGTTATTTTATTCTGTGAGGTCATTTATATTCTGTGGTAAGCGAAGCACATTTTTTTTTACAAAATGTTTTATTTTCTGTGATCTGTATCTGTCTGATTCTAATTTGCTCACTTCCTGTTAAACGCCCACTTCGCTTTTTAAAATGTAAAATTGAAACTGTTGCATACTAATTCCTTTCATCCCCACTTGCAGCATGTAATTATCCAAGTAAGAAGCATTCAAACAAATTAAGTCCACAACAGTATTAAACAGAACTGTATACATATTTAAAGAAAAAGTTTTATAACTGCAGTCTACCATTTCGTCTTTATCAACTGATGTTGAAACCTAACACACCAGTCAACAGCAATACAGAATTTTTTTTTTCAGTTGTATTATAGTGTTTGGCAATACTTCATTACTGATCATATTTTTTTTTATTTCTGTTTACCAACATGCAGATTTAAGGTCATATGCTTTCTAAGAATCAACTGCTATAACCACAGTTAAGTGTTACTACAATTATTTACTAAACTATCTTCATTCACCATTACAGAGGGAGTGTCCAGCCATCTGCAGAAAGGTCTCTACTTCCCACTGTCCCACCTCCTGAGCTAGAACACACCTCTTTTTACTCTCATGTTTCCTACAGTCAATATGGCAGCTGTTAGCAAAGCAGACACACTCATGCTTTTCTATTCATAAGAAAATCATATACAGCATTTCCTCTCTAGACATGTTTAATTTACAGTATTATTTAGAAGAATCTAATCTAAAACTTGCAGCAGACGCTACTGCCTACCCAATAAGTATTCTTCTCAATAGATCCATCTGTGAAGACTGGTAGGGAAGGGTGAAGGCTGCCAGCCTAGCCAGACAGAATTTTGCAGACAATTCTGTCAGCTGTAAATATGAATGTAAACTACAGGCTTGTTTGTCTTAAATTTAAAGAATTATTGTTACATGTGGAACTGGAAATAAATGCGACAACAGTGCACTCTACTAACCAAAGTAAAGCATGTGGTGACCCTTGAAGTAGACAGTGGTGCTGAAAAGTCTAGATGAAGAAATTCTTTCTATTGTTTTAACCAAGAGTTAAATTGCTAGATTTAAACATGCAAGTGTATTTTTACTGCTCTGTTCCTGACCAGCTTCAAGATAACAAAATTAGAAGTTATGTCCTTACCATAACGTTCCATGTGGAGTGTTCATCTCGCCTTTGTTCTTACACCTGGGTTCGGAGCCGATCCTCGGCTCCGTGTCGGCCGCTTGCAAGCTCTGCATCGAGAAGAAGCTCGAGACCAACTTAACTCCCACAATCCCCCTCTGCCTTTACCTCAGATCTAGTTTGCAAGCAAACCAGAAGTCAGAGAGAGAAACATACTCATGCAAAAACTACATAACTGCAAGAACACTTATACCTATATATACATATGTACATACATATATACACAACAACTGCGAATGCAGAAGCAGAATAAACCAGACCAGGCACCAAACTGTCGCTCTTCCTGAGGGTGGGAGGGTGGGAATGTAAGAACAAAGGCGAGATGAACACTCCACATGGAACGTTATGGTAAGGACATAACTTCTAAATGTGAGAGTGTTCGATCTCGCCGCTTGTTCTACACCTGGGTAGCGCCCCTAGCTCCATGTTCCTGAGGAACTCATGGGAGAACGTTCTTGAGCACAGTGGAACCAAAGGTTGCCCTATCCCTAGAAACCTTGTCCACCTTGTAATGAGAAATGAATGTATGTGGTTTAGACCAAGTGGCAGCTGCACAAATAGTGTCTAATGGTAAACGAGCTGCATGAGCCAGGGATGTAGATACTGATCTTGTAGAATGTCCTTTGGGTTTGAAAGGTAAGGTTTGTTCCGAAGTAGCATAAACAAATATAATGCAATCAGTTAGCCATTTGGAAAGGGTTCGTTTGGTAACTGCTACACCTTTCCTGCTGTCCGCAAAGGCTATAAAAAGTTGATCTGATTTCCTGTGATACTTTGTTCTATCCAAGTAAAATCTAAGTTGTCTATGAACATCCAACTTGTGTAACATATACTCCAACTTATTGGAGTGATTTTTGAAAAAGGTAGGGAGTTCAATGGATTGATTAATGTTATTACTAGAACAGACTTTGGGGAGAAAGGATGGATTAGTGCGAAGAGATACTCTGTCAGAGTGAAAAATCAGATAAGGGTGCTTAATAGAAAGAGCCTGAAGCTCTGACACCCGCCTAGCCGATGTAATGGCCACCAAAAAGAGGGTCTTCCACGACAAATACTTCAATGGACAAGAGGAAGCCGGTTCAAACGGAGGCAACATCAATTTAGGCAATAAAAGGTTCAGATTCCAAGGAGATGTAGGAGTTCTAACTGGTGGTCTAATATGGAAAGATCCTTTTAAATAGGCCTTACAAAGTCTGTGGGCCATAATAGGTGCCCCACATTCTTCCACATGAAAGTTGGAAATGGCAGCCAATTGCACTCTTAAAGTGGCAGGAGAAGCTCCTTGGTGGAACAACTCTGTTAAAAACTCCAAGATCTTGTTTAAGGGAGCCATAACAGGATCCAAATGCTGTGTATTTGCCCAAAAAACAAAGCGCTTCCATTTACTAGTGTAGGTCTTTGCAGTGGAAGCTTTATGAGAAGCCACTAGTATATTCTGAACTGCAGGTGAAAGAAGATCAGACCTGGCTAAGTAGGGAAGCGGAGCAGCCAAGCTGCTAGATGGAGTGAGAAGAGCAAGGGGTGGGGAGCCCCTGACGAGTGGGTCAGTAGATCTGGCTCCGGGTCCAGGATCCAGGGTCCCCGAATGCGGTGTGCCCGAAGAAAGGGAAACCAAATTTGACGAGGCCAGAATGGGGCAATGAGGATAATCGTCCTTTGCAGGTTGTTGGCTTTCTGCAGAAACTTCGCAATCAGGGGAAAGGGAGGAAAAGCGTACAGGAGGCCCGGGGAACAATCGTGAACCAGCGCGTCCCTGGGGACTTCCCCTGGAGGGGGTAATAGGGCAAAGTAGCTCCTGCATTTGGCGTTCATTGGAGACGCAAAAAGATCGCAGGACGGCTGGCCCCACTTGCGAAAAATCTTCTTCGCAACTGACTGTTTTAGGGACCACTCGTGAGGCAACAGGATTGCTCTGCTCAGCCTGTCGGCTATGACATTGGATGACCCCGGGATGTGTGTTGCAATCAGAAAGCGACCCGTGGACTCCGCCCATTGCCAGATTCTCATGGCCTCTCTGCATAGCTGATAAGACTTGGTTCCCCCTTGTTTGTTTATGTACCAGACTACGGACATGTTGTCCGTCTGAACTGCAATAGTCCCTAGAGGAAGAAGGGGAGCAAAGTGTTGCAACGCTAGAAACACTGCCCTCAACTCTAGGACATTGATGTGCAGATTGTACTCTAAATTGGTCCATTCGCCTTGGACTGTCTGTCCCTGAAAGATGCCCCCCCACCCTATCAGGGAAGTGTCCGTGGTCACCGTAGCTGTCGGCGTGGGTAGCACAAATGGTCTTCCGCCGGAAAGGTTGCAAGTCTGAAGCCACCAGTCTAGGTGTGATTTGCATGTATTTGTGATCAGAATTTCGTGTGTCAGAGGTAGCTGTTGGAACGACCATTGTGCAAACAGTAGCCATTGTAGAACTCTCATGTGCAGTCTTCCCAATGGTATCGCAATGAGAGAAGCTGCCATGAGACCCAAAACCTTCAGAAGCAGTTTTGCTGGGGACTTTCTGGATGACAGAAGGAGAGAAATGTGGCTTTGTAGTGAGGCTATCCTTTCTGGAGGAAGTCTTAGAATTAAACGATGCGTATCCAATTCTGCTCCTATGAATGAGATATGCTGTGATGGCTGTAGTGAAGATTTTTCGAAATTTACGGAAATTCCAAGATGAACACAAAGCTGTAGTGTGTAATCCCTGGCCTGAACTAGTTGACGCTGGGTGGTGGCAGAATAATGCCAGTCGTCCAGATACGGAAACACCTGGAATCCCAGGCGTCTCAGGTGAGACGCCACCACTGCCATGCATTTGGTGAAAACCCTGGGGGCTGAGGTCAGACCAAAGGGCAGGGCTCGAAACTGAAAGTGGCTGGCTCCCAGCCGGAAGCGCAAGTGATCCCTGGACGCCCTGGCCATTTTGATGTGGTAGTATGCGTCCTTCAGATCTATTGAGCACATCCAGTCGTCCTTCTGTAAAAATGGAAGGATCGATTGAAGCGTGACCATTCGAAACTTTTCTTTCTTGACGAAGGTATTGAGGTTGCTTAGGTCCAGAATCGGCCTCCAGCCCCCTGTCTTCTTTGGAACTAAAAAGAACCTTGAGTAAGTTCCGAATCCTCTTTGATCCGCTGGGACTGGTTGGATGACTCTTTTTTCTAGCAGCTTTGAAATTTCTATAGCTGCAGGGTCTCGCAGATGGGGCGGTACATCTGGGAGTCTTCTCTTCGGAATTGGGGGCAATAGGAAGGGTATTCTGTAGCCTCTGGTAACAACGCTTTTTACCCAGTTGTCTGATGTAAGATTTTGCCAGGCCTGAGGGTATAAAGCTAAGCGACCCCCGACTGCCTCCAGAGCAAGACAGTCGGGCCTCCTCTCAGGAGTGCTGGAAAGGTTTTTCAGGGGGTGTATCCCTGTCACCTTGGTTTTGCGGACCCCCTCTGCCGCCAGGGTGGCGTCTTCCACCTCTGCCCCCTCCTCTGCCTCTAGAGGGGGCATCACCCTGTGTGCCTGGGAAAGATCCTTGGGGTTTTCGAAACCACATTTTTCCACCACGTTGCCCTTTGGGGTACGGTCTGGATGGGGTGGAAAAACGGACTCCGACAGCAGACAGAGTCTTTCCCTCCTGCTCACACCGGGTAAGGGTCTCCTTTACTTTTAAAGCCGCTGAACTAAAAATGCGCTTCCCATACCTGTCCATAGTCCTAGAATCTCTGTTAGGCGGATGGACAGATGAGGAAGATTCAGACATCTCCTTTTTCGTGGCCGCTGCCACCACCATAGCGTCCACTGGCACTCCCTTTTGTCAGATAAGCCTTATCCTGAGGGGCAGTAATATATTTGTTAGGCTTTCTAGGGACTGGCTCCACCGTGTCAGGTGTCTCCCACCTTCGAGCAATCAGCTCCATCAACTCATCGAAGGGCGGAGTGACCCAGGAGGAGGAAGAGCGAGCACCGAATGCCTTCAGCAAAACTGACTCATCCTCAGAAGGGGGGAGGGCTTGCCAATCACCTCTCTGCTTTAGGATCTCCAGGATGTCAGAAAAAGAGACATCCTCTGAGGGTGACTTTGGGGACCCTTCTGACTCATCTAAGTCAGTGTCCGATGTCAATGATTCTTGTGGAGAATCTAAGTGTCTCCTCTTACACAATCTTTTCCTCAGAACTTCTTCGGTGGGAGCATCCGAAGAAGCCTCCGAGGAAGAGGGGGCACCCTCCAGGGGTGGCTGAGACACAGGTGCTCGACGCTTAGATGTAGCCGTGGGTGCAGAGGAGGATAACGGTCCTTTATGGGAGGAGAAGCTATTTCTGCTGATGTGGTTGTCTGGGTAGACAACACCTTCCTCATGAGGTCGAAGGCCCCCGGGTCCCGAGTCGAGGTATCTCCCGGTTCCGAGGAAATGGGAAGAATCCCCGAGACAGGCACCGAAGGCATCGACCCCGAGGACGGAGCCGAGTCGATCCGAGCCGAGGCCCCGAGAGGGAGAGTCGGAACCGAAACATCGGTCCGACTCTCGGTCCCGGAACCAAGGATGGATCTTCGGTTCCGAGACTCCGGTACCGGATCCGACGGAGTCGAGGTGAACGGAGCCGACCGAGAGAAGGACGGTTCTGGCACCGAGGGCTCCACAATCAGCAGATCAGCCTCTTCCGGCTCCGAAGACTGAATAGGATTCGGAGGAGGAACAGATGGAGATAAGGGTAGGCCTTCGAGTCTCGACACCAACTGAGAGGAGACAGAGATGAGCTTGGATAAGGCCGTATTCTCCATTAATTTCTGCACCACGCGGTCTACATCGGAGTCGGAGAGGGGTCTGGAAGAGCGTCGAAGGAATCGAAGACGGAGCCGACCTCAACAGTGTCGGTGGAGGGAGCTCCGTCACCGGTTCCAAGACTCGTGGCTCGGATACTGACAAAAGTTCAACACTCGGCCCCGAAGTCTGTGGAACCGGTGATCGAACTTTAACTGAAGAGCTCAGAGCCGATGACCTGGGCTCCGACGTCTTCGATTCCTTCGAGGATTTGGATGCCTGGTCTGATGCATCCAGAGCCTCTTGAAAGGTAGGTTTTAAAAGACCCCTATCCATAAGTTTCCTGCGCCTATCTGTCATGACCCTTCCACTGAAAGAATGACAAATTGAACAGTCTTCTTGCAGATGGAGAGGGCCAAGACAGTAGACGCAGGAACTATGATTATCAGTCACTGACATCTTTTGCCCACATTGGCAACGTTTAAAGCCAGACTTAGCTTTCTCAGACATCTTAAAAGTAATAAGGTTAATTTTATAAAAGTCCAGTCCAGTAGGTATGTCTAATCCAGTAACTTTAGTCAAATCCAGTAAAAAAGTCAATCTAGTAGTCAATCCAGTAAAGGGATGTCTAATCCAGTAACTTTAGTGGGGTTAGGCCCCGAGGGAAAACTCTAATAAAGTTTAAATAACTTTATATGGAACCGAGGAATCCTCGAAACACTATAAACACACACACACAGTCACTTAGATAATATATAGAAGAAGAATTTCTAAGAAATATAAGAAAAAATATAAATCTTAGCTTAAGGTTGCTCGAGCTCATCAAACTGATGCGATCTCTGCAGCGGCAAACTAGATCTGAGGTAAAGGCAGAGGGGGATTGTGGGAGTTAGGTTGGTCTCGAGCTTCTTCTCGATGCAGAGCTTGCAAGCGGCCGACACGGAGCCGAGGATCGGCTCCGAACCCAGGTGTAAGAACAAACGGCGAGATCGAACACTCTCACATGGGAGATGTTAAGAATGTAAATGCAGTTAATGTGTAGCCTGGGAACTCCAGGAAAGTGAAATACTGATGTAATGTTTATCGGAACTGCAGTTCCAATTTAAACAGAGAGAACCAGAGATTATTAAGCATTTTTGTCTTGATCATCCAACTCACAGCACTCTGCCTGTTGTCTTATGTAATTTATCTTAGACTTGTGTTTTCTTTTAGAGATAGCTAGAACTAGAAAAATTAGACCAAGTGTTTTTTGTGATGTCAGAACTGTACTGCTGAATTATTTTAAGTATTTCTGTGTGATCTCTGAACTCTTGACTAGCACTGACTGTGTAGTAAAGTACTGTATTGTGGTTTTAATTATTTATTATTAAATATTTTAAAACCTTTAAACTCTGGCTGGTTTGTGTAGAGATAATTTAAGCTCTATAGTACATTACATATTTATAGAGTTTACTGTCTAAGTCACTCCAAATAAGCTTTGTCTGATTAGTCACACTTACCAATTGGATAATAATATTGCACAGTAATAACTGGATACCTGTTTAAGGGCCTGTGAGTAGCTGATAAATATTAACTGTGTGGTGGCAAGTGGTACTACTGTATAGTCTGGGTAAAAGGGGCACAGCTGGAGAATCTGTGCCAGCCTTCCCCAGAAGTGTCTGTGTGGTTGTGTAAACTCTTATTTCAAAGTGTGTGTGTGTCAGCTACTTGGACAGGGACTACTGGTTGGACAGAGAGGGTGCTGGAGATTTCAGCTTGCCCAGCTAGGCTGAGATCTGGAACCTATAGCTATGCCAGTGGGAAGCCTAATTGGGGACCTGGTGAGCAACGGAGCAACCAGCCCCAGACTGACTGTGATCTCTGTGTGCTCTTACGGGAAATTGCATTTTACTGTGTGTATTTGTTATCCTTCCCTCATATATGAGACGCCCTCTCTGGTGTTAGTGGTGAGGATTGAGGCTCCTTGATTGCTGGGCCAGGGCACAGTCGTCACACCATCTATGAATCCTATGTACCAAAATCTGGAAGAAAGCATTTACTCTCCTTCTGCATAAATGCAGCAATAATACTGATATCAACAACTTTCGACCTATTGTTAATCTCTCTCCCATCTTCAAGATCTTGGAAAAATGCATGCATATTCAACCGTTTCACTTTTTTCTTCATAAAACTTCTAGGAGTCATCATTGACGAAAACCTAAAATTTGTATTCACATACAACATAACATCAGCAATCTTCATCAAAAGCTTGAAATTCTGTATAAACATAATTTCCTAAGCCCTTCTTCTAAACAAATCCTTGCCTCCACATACTTACTCCCCTCACTTATCTATGGTGCTCCTCTTCTTACTGACCTCAAATCCTCACTAAAAGCAAAGCTTGAGAATTGCTACAACAAGATGTCAAAATTTACAACCAATTCCAAATACTATACCCATCACTGCACCACTTTGTGCTCCTTAAAATGGCTTGAACTACCTCACCTACTTGCAAGTAACCAAAGCACAGAAAATGATCTTTAAGCCTTCAGATTCTCCTTCCCTTGGCTCTACATTTACTCACTAGAATCCAAAGAGGACCCTCAGATCCAAAAAGCAGCAACTTTTGCAGGTTCATGAACCAAATCTCCCTCCCAGCCAGCTCCTCTATTCCTGCTCCATAGCCAAAATTAGAATGCCCCATGTTTATCTATTAGAACATCCCAGAATCCTGCCTTCTTCAAAACTTCCATTATGTGAATACCTACCTTCTATCTGGAATTGTACCTGTACTCAGTCCCCTTAGAATATTATTACAAGTCATGTCTTCCTAGCTACTTTCATAGTATATTCATCAAAATTCCTCACAGCACTAATTCCTTGACAAATCATGTATGTTACATGTTGTTACTTTTAATTTTTTACTTGTATGCTAATTTTTTCTGTCAGCTAAGTGTTATTTTTACCTCATGCTTTACTTCTTAAATATCTCAATGTTTGTATTCACCTTTGGCTGTACTGTGGAGGTTTTCTCCCCGAGCATCCACTGAAAATGGGCTCTGAATGGCCCATTGGACTTTCCTGATAAAAAAGTGGCTAGTCTGCTCTTGATCTAGGGTAGAGCTTCTTAGTGCCTAAGAGATATGTCCATAGTCCAAAATAAATACAGAGGGCTGGAGGGAGGAAAGGAATACTGCAACATGGAAGAGAAGGACATCTGTGGTTATGGTAAGATTTCACACAACTATTCTATGTCCTTCTATTCCTATGTTGCAGTATTCTTAGTGTGGGAGAGTACCACAGCTTAATTAGAGGGAAGGATGGAGGTAGAAGTAGAGGATTCCAGAAACCCCTGCAGGATTGCCCTAGCAGGACACGTGGTCCACTTTGTAGTGTTTGGTGAAGGTGTGAATTGTGGACCAGGTGGTTGCTTCCAGAATGGAGGCTGTGTCCAACCCTTTGAGGAAGGCTTTGGAAGTAGCCATGCCTCTGGTAGAGTGCGACCTTACCCCTTGAGGTAAGTGCTTGCCATGGTGTGAGTAGCAGAAGGAAATGGGTTTTCTGATCCAACATGAAATAGTTTGTTTGGAGACTGCCTTGCCCAGAGTCCTGGGGTGGAAGAATACAAACAGATATCTAGGTAGAAGCTAAGCTGTCTGTGCACATCCAGGGAATGGAGAATCCTCTCACTATTGTTAGTTGGAGAGGGGAAGAAGGTAGGCAGGTGAATGGATTGGTTTAATGACAGTTAGTTAACCACTTTAGGCATGAAGGAAGGGTTAGTGAGTAGGGTCACCCTATCCTTGTGGAAGGTGGTGTAGGGGGGCAGGCCATGGGAGCCTGTAGCTCTGACACTCTCCTAGTGGAAGTAATGGCCACCAGCAGTACAGTCTTCCATGTACACATATGGAGCGTAGCAGTGCTAGCTGGCTCAAATGGGACCAGTGCTAGTTTTTCCATAACGAAGTTTAGCTCCAAGGGGGTGGGGTGGGGTGGGATGGGTTTTCTAGATGGTCTGATGTGTAAGACCCCTCTCAGGAAAAGTTTTACATCCATCCTGGATAGCAAAGGGGGATCTAGAGGAAGATATGCTGAAAGGTGTACTTTCACTGAACAGTAAGAAAGGCCATCCTTAATGAGTTAACACACACACCGGCAAGGACTAGGGATGGGTCTGTCTGGCCGGGATCCCTGTCCTTATGTAGACACCATTTGGAGAATCTCTCCAACTTTGATCAGTATGATTTCCTAGTAGCAGGTTTCCTGGCCTCCCTCAGTACTGTAAGCACTTCCTCTGAGTAGTCATGTCTGAAAGAGATTAGAAGTTTATCACCCAGAGTGTTAGGCCTAACATCTGTTGGTGAGGGTGAATTAGAGTTCCCGTTTGTTATGTGAGTAGGTTCACTTTGTGAGGTAACTTGTGGTGATTGCCTTTGGCTAATGAGAGAAGTAGGGAGAACCAGTGTTGCCTTGGCCAGTAGGGAGTCATCAGCAAGATTTTTGGTTTGTCCTTCATGATTTTCAGTAGTACCTTTTAGATTAGTGGGAAGGGTGGAAAAGCGTATAGAAACCGTCCCTTCCATGGAATGCTGAAGGCATCCACCCTCCACAAGCGAAGAGTGATTCTTGGTGCAGAATTGTTCTACTGTCTGTTCTGGGGGGAAGCAAACAGATCCACTTGAGGTGTGCCCCACCAGTGGACAATGTCTAGGAAGGTCTCCCTGTTCAACATCCACTCGTGCTGTAAAGAAGATGTTCTGCTGAGAATATCTGCTTGTTTGTTGTCCTGAGAGGGGATGTATAAAGCCTGCAGGGTTAAGTTGTGCCTGGAGGCGAGGTCCCAAATTTGTGAAGTCATTCAGCATAGGAGGTAAGCTCTGGTCCCTCCTTGTTTGCTGAGATACCACTACTGTGGTGCTATCTGTGAATATCTGAAGGGGGCCTGGTTGGAGGACAGGAAGGAATGCCTTCAGGGCCAGAACAACTGCAGATATTTCCCTTACATTGATCTGCTTCTTTTGAAGGGTAGGATTCCAAGCCTCCTGTACTCTGAAACCTTTGAAGGTGGACCCCCACCCTAGGTCTGAAGCATCTGTATGCATAAGTTGGGTTGAGGAGGAGATTTGGAGTAGAAGTCCTGGTTGTGAAGTTTTATTTGAATCCACCACCTTAGTTCTGTTTTGAGGCAGGGCAAAATGGTAATTTGTTGTTCTAGGAAATGTTGGTGTTGTGACCACACATTTTTCAGATACCAGTGGAACTTTTGCATGTGCATTCTAGCATAGGGATGGAGGCTGCTATCATCCTCAGGAGTTGCAAGAACTGTCTTGCAGATACCCGAGGAACTAGTAATAAGCTTTGGAAGTGATTGGAGAGCGACAGGATTTTGTCCTGGGGAGGAAAGCCTGCATCAGGTCTGTCCTGACCCTGCAGCCAAGAAAGATTTTGTATTGCTGCAGGAGCAAGGAAGATTTCTGTAGGCTGAGGGTGAAACCTAGGTTTCATAGTACAGAAGTGGTGAACCTGTGATGACTTTGGAGGATGTCTTCTGTTTCTGCTAGAAGGAAAATGTCATCTAGGTAAGGACAGATTTGGACACCTTTGGTTCTGCAGTAAGTAATGGCTGTGGCTAGGCATTTTGCAAATACCCTGGGTGCAGTAGACAAACCAAAGGGCAAAGCTGTAAACTGAAAATGAGAGTAGGGTCAAGCAAAAATGTAAGAATTCCCTGTTGGAGGGTTTTCTGGGAATATGGAGATAAGCTTCCTTTAGCTTTAGAGTGGCCATGAAGGCCTGGGCTGGTATTAAAGGGAGAAAAGTTTGAAGGGATAGCATTCTGAATGATGGGACGTTTAGGAACCAGTTTAGGAAGGATAAATCTAGTATTGGTCTCCAAGGCCCATCTTATTTGGGGACCAGAAAAAATATGGAGTAAAATCCTTTTCCTTCCTGTCCTGGGGGGGGTGCAGGTTCTACTCTTCCTAATCTTAGAAGGTCTATGTGAGGTACGAAGTAGAGATGATTTTTTGGGGGATAGGGGATGGGCCTTGGAATGGGGTTTTCCTTCCAAGAAAGAAAATATCCATTTTGAATGACAGTCAGTAACAAGTGGTCTGATGTGATGGTTTTCCAAAAAAGGAGGCAGTGGGGGAGGCGGGCTGACAAAGGTAGATGGGCAAGGCAGTCACGCATCGTTGGGTTCACTTCTATCCTGAAAAGGCTGTCTTTAAGTAGGTTGTGAGGTAACTGGTCTGGAATAGTTTTGTCTCCTGGTTCCTCTCCTATGCCCGGTAGAGGAGGGGGGGGGCACAGGAAGGGGTTCTCCTGACAAAAGAAATCTTTGCAGGATAATTCCTGTAGTATTTAGGAATGGGAGACACAAGCAAATGTTGGCCAAGTTCACAGATGACTGCAAGCTGGGAGCCATTATTAACTCCCCAAGTGTTGTAGACATCCTACAGAAAGGCCTCACTGAGACCAATGCCTTAAGCACAAGTCCTACATGACCAACTAGTAAAAATTAAAAATAGAGCAATATACAAGAAAAAGGAACTGCTGGCTGATGAAAAAATAGGTTCCTTCTGTTGATTTTTTTCAGCAGCCAGCAGTTCCTTTTTCTTGTATACAAGTCCTGCATGGACAGACTCAAAAAACTCCAGCTATTCTCTGTCTCATATCGTTTACTAAGAGGCTATCTCTACTTGACTTACAAAGCCATGTATGATCCAGCTCTGTTAGAAATGCTACATCTAAAGAAATCCCAATCCCTCCACACCACACGCTCCAGAGACCTCAACCTCAATACCACAATCAACAGAACATGTTGGAGAGACAGGCTCATAATCCAGAGACTGCGCATGCTTTGGAAATGAATTCCCATACATGTCAAGCAGAGCACCTCACTGGCCCTCTTCAAGAGAAATCTTGATAAGTGGATGGGAAGTAGAAAGTTCACCCAGGGGATCACTCTGGTGGTTCTACTTGATAGAGGGAATGGGAACTAATATCGGGCAACATAATGCCAGGGCACTTCTATGGGATAGGCTTGTAAAGGCTCCAGGGCCATTAGCCTAGTACACACCTATGAAGCTATGATGTCCTGAAGCTCCTTAGTTTTCTCCTGCAGGTTTTTAAAAAGTTCTGCATATTGTTTGCCAAACAAGAGGTTATGGTCTAATGGGGCATCTAGAATTTTAGACTTGAAATCCTCAGGGAGTGGTTGGAAGGAAAGCCAAAAGTATTAGCGGAGAACTAAAGCAGAAGCTGCATACCTAGTGGAGGCCTCTGCAACATAACTGTACCTAATGGAATGTCTGGCTACCTGAGAAGCCAGGGACAGTTTAGATGTTATCTCAGGTTTGGTAGGACAGTCGGGAGAGGTAGCCAAGAGAGTGGAGGCTTGTGAAACTAAGTCAGAGGCATATTTTATCATGTGAGTTTGGCAACTGATAGCCCTGAAGTCCAGGGTGGAGGTGTATACTTTTTTCCCAATCCTGTCCATGCTTTTGTTATCCTTATCAGAAGAGATGCTGAAGGAATCAGTCTAAATTGCTTGTCAGGGGCGACAGCAATTACTGCAGGGTCTGCCAGGAGAGGCTTTACTAAGAATTTCTGGTCATCAGGCACTTTGTAGAACCTGTCCAGTCTCTTAGGAGCAGATGGTTTGTGGGTCTGGATTCTTGGATGCAGAGTTGAAAGCATCCAGATAGGCAGGTAAAACAAGTGGGATGACTGACAGGGAGGGATATTCCACTTGAAGGAGTTCAAAATACTTCATCTGGGTGTCAGTCATCTGGGTAGTGTCCCATCTGAAGTATTCTTTCATTTTTGTAATTGTTTCCCCAAAAGTGATATCCTCTGGTGGGGAGTCCCCTTCAATGGATTCCACATCGGGGAAAAGTATTCCAGAGGGTAGGCAATTTGTGAGGAAAAATGATTCATCAGAAGAGTAATAGGGTTCTAAATCCTCCTCTCCTTCTTGGGCAGTAGGCAAGGGGAGAGAAGTAGCAGAAGCAGGCCTAACACTAAGTACTGGAATAGTGGAAGGGGAAGAGGCTGTGGGCCTAAGAGCCATAAAGGCCTGCATCAAGAAGTTGGTAAATTATTGCCAGTTTGAGACTCCTTCAGGGGTAAGAGTCAGGTGTCTAGTTTTTTGTTTCCGTTTAGAAGGCATAGGTCTGGGAGAAGGGCTGGGTTCCGGAGCCTGGGCTTCAGGTAGTGGTGTCCCGGTTGGTCGTCCAACTGTATCTGGTTCCCCCTCGACACCGGTAGGGACCGACGTCTGTGCTGTCTCCGCAGATGCGCAGGCCATTACTTCTAAAGTGGCTTCCTCGGTGGGAGCTGTCAAAGTAGACAGTTCTATCAGATGTCCTTCAACCCCAAACTCGGAAGCTGGCAGGACATCCAATGGTGGAGAGGCAAGAGACGTAGGCCTGGAAACCTTTGCCTTTTTCTGTGGTGATTCACTGACAACTGCCGATTCGGAATCCATCCTGAACTTTTTTTTTTTTTTCTGTTGGTTCTCTAAATATAAGTTAAGGGTAGCAAGACGGCTACAAAGGGTCTTCGTAAAGTACAATTGTGTACACTTACCATAAATGTAGATGTTCGAGTGTATTCATTGTTGCAGTCATCACCTGTATGTTATCCCTGCTGTGGTAGCCCTTGACCTGCCCGAATGCCAGAGTCAATGTTTTTCTGCATCGGCTGTTGTCGCTTGCTGCCTGATGTCAGGTTGTCAGTGCTATAAAAGAAGGCAGTCGCCACCATTACATCAGTTTTTCTTGCCCTAACCAATCAGAGACTCAAGTAAATAGGGTAAAGTGGTCCTGGTGGCTAAAAGCCACCGTTAGAAATTTATGTCTCCCTAAAGAAAGAAGATATAAGGGGGAAGGAGGGTAGGAAATCAGGACTGCAACAGTGAATACACCCGAACATCTACATTTATGGTAAGTGTACACAAATGTACTATGTTCTTTGTGTTTCACTGTTGCAGTCATCACCTGTGGGAGGATTCCCAAAGCTGCAGAGAAGGGTGGTAAGATTAGTAAGAAACCAAGGAATGGGTCAGCATGCCCTGCAGAACTGCAGAGTCAAACCCTGCCTAGCCTTAGAAAATAGAGGTAGGTGGTAATGCTTGGTAAAGGTATGGACAGAAGTCCAGGTGGCAGCTTCCAGGATGCCCTTGGTGGGAACTCCTCTGAGGAATGCTGTGGAAGTGGAGGCTGCCCTAGTGGAATGGATTCGAATAGACTTAAGGGAGGGGGGTTCCCATGCAATCTGTAGCAGAAATGGATACAGTGTGATATCCATTTGGAAATGGGCTTCCCTTCTGCCCCTGGGGCAAAGCGGACAAGTAGTTGGTCTGTTTTCCTGAAGGGTTTAGTATGGTCCAGATAGTATCTGAGAGGTCTGTGCATGTCTAGTGAGTGCAGAATTCTTTCCCCCTTGTTTTGAGGGTTAGGAAAGAATGTCGGTAGATGTATGGCCTGGTTGAGAGTTATATTAGATACCACCTTGGGCACAAAGGAGGGATTAGTCCTCAGGGAGACCCTGTCTGCATGGAAGATGATGAAGGGCTCAGTGGCCATCAGTGTCTGAAGTTCTGAAACCCTTCTGGCTGAGGTGATAGCTAGGGGAAAAGCAGTCTTCCAGGAGAAGTATCTTAGTTCTGCTGAAGCAGCAGGTGGTAAAGTTAGTTTTCCCAAAACATAATTCAGGTCCCAGGCTGGAGTGGGTGGCCTTCTGGGAGGTCTGATATTAGAAGCCCCTCTGAGGAATTATTTAATCAAAGTATGGGAGAACAGGGGCTGTTCTGTATCAAAATGAGCTGAAATGGCTGAGGCATGGATTTTAATAGAGGAGAAGGAGAAGCCACTATTAAGTAGCTCCTCTAGGTAGTCCAGGATACGAGGGGTGGAAGGTATTGCTCCCTCTGGACTGGCTCCAGAAGCAGAATCTTTTCCATTTTCCTGCACAAGATTTTCTGGTGCTGGGCCTTCTGGCCTCTGTGATAATGTCTAGGGCCTGATTGCTTAACAGGGGTCCCTTGTTTGCCTTTAGAGTATTAGCCATGCTGATAGTTTGACAGTCTGCAAGTCTGGGTGCAGCATCCCCCCCACCTGAGTTAAGAGGTCTGAGATCTGGGGAAGCTGCCTGGGAGGCTGTAAGGTCATGCTGCACAGTAAGGTGTACCAATATTGTCTGTGCCAATCTGGAGTAATAAGGATGGCCTTTGGTCTCTCCTCACTTATTTTGACCAGTACCTTGGGAATAAGAGGCAGAGGAGGGAATGCGTACACAAAGAGGGTGTTCCAGGGGAAGGTCAAGGCATCCACCCTTCCATGATAGGTGGTGATACTCCCTGGTACAGAATTTTTTTTCAGCTGATGGTTGAGATGCGAAGCAGAGAGATCCACCTCCGGAGTCCCCCACGCCATGAGTGATTTGTAAAAATATTTCTCTGTGGAGCTACCATTCCTGGGGTTCCAGTAAGCTTCTGCTTAAGTGATCTGCCAGGGTGCTGTTGATCCCTGGTAGGTATTCGGCTATCAAGTGTAGCCCCATGGAAGAGACCATCAGCCAGAGGTTCATGGCTAGCCTGCACAGAGTGTAAGATTGGGTCCCTCCTTGTTTGTTGATGTACCACATTACTGTGGTGTTGTCTGTTTTAATAAGGAGAACCCCTGGCTTGAGACGGGGATTGAAGGATGTCATAGCCTTTTGTACTGCCATCATTTCCTTCTGGATGATGTGTAAGGGAAGGTGCTGGGCATCCCAAAGACCTTGGGTGCATGTGCCTTCTAGGTGAGCACCCCAAACTATGTCTGAGGAGTCTGCGGTAATAGTCTGCACAGTTGGGCGAAGGGTGAAGGAAAGACCCTTGTTCTGGGCACAGGCCCCTACCCACCAGAGAAACTCTGCCCCTATACAGGGGATAAGAGGTAGAGAGGTGTCTAGAGGTGGAAAATGCTGACACCAAAGATTCTTTAGGTACCACTGAAGTTTTCTTATGTGAAGCCTGGCCAGAGGAATTAGAAGGATGCAAGATGCCATGTATCCCAAGGCTTGCAGGAACTTCCTCACAGTGAGGTGACTTCTGGAAGCCAGCTAGGTAAAACAGAGAGCCAGGAAGCTCTGCTTTTCTGGGTATAGGAAGGCCATTTGGGATGCTGTGTCCAGCAGTGCTCCCAAGAAAATGATCTTCCAGGAGGGTGATTGCCTTGATTTCTTCTCGTTGATGGTGTACCCTAAGGAGATTAGGAGGGTTTGACAAAGAGGAGGTCCTTGGGGAACTTTTCTTTGCAATCTGCTTGAATGAGGAAGTCGCCCAGATAAGGGTAAATTTGTGCATTTTTCTGTCCGCAAAAGGCTATGGCCGGGGCTAAGCATTTGGTGATTACCCTGGCAGCAGTAGATAAACCAAAGTTTAGCGCAGAGAACTGAAAGTGTTGTGAGCCTGCTTTGAAGCGAAGACATTTCCTGCAGGATTCCCTTATGGGGATGTGGAGGTCGGCATCTTTTAGATCTAGGGTAACTAACCAGGCATTCTTGTCAGCATAGGCAGCAGCTGCTGCAAAGTTAGCATTTTGAATTTGGGGACCACCAGGAAGGTGTTCAGAATGGATAGATCCAGGATGGGGCGCCAAGTGCCCTCTTTTATGAGTACAAGGAATAGTCTGGAATAAAAGCCTTTGCCTGTTTGATCTGAGGGGACAAGTTCTACTGCCCCTTGGGATATGAGAGTTTGGACTTGTTTCAATGCCTCTGCCCACTGATTTGGAGGTAAGTCTGGGTACCCTCTTGGAATTGGGAGATCGCTGAACGAGAATTTGTATCCCTGAAAAATGATCTTTAAGACCCATTGGTCCTTTGTTACAGAAAGCCAATTTTCTTTGCAGAGGAAGAGCCTTCCTCCTAGTTTTTGATGAGTGAAAAGAGGGCAAAGGGGGGAGAGGGAGTCATTGAGAGTTTTTGCCATAGAGGGACGGCTTAGAACTCCCTGCCTTTGGAGTGGAAGTGGTCCACTCTTTGGTTCTCTGCTGTCTTTGGGATAGGAGTCTGGGTGGTCTGTCCCTGCGGGGCTTACCTTGCCTCTGTCTGATAGGTGCAGGAAAGGACAAGTGTTCTGAGGGAAAATTCCTGCTGAACCTAGGAGGTTGTACCTGAAGGAAATCTTTTACTGTTTGCATATATTTTGCTTTGTCTTCCATCTTTTTAATCTGCTTTTTCTCCAAATAAGCAGTCCTTATCCAAGGGTGCATCAAGTAATTTAGATCTGACATGATCAGGGAGAGGTTGTTCCTTCAACCATGCATGTCTCCTAATGACAGTTCCTGACACTGCTGCCCTGCTTGAGGCTTCTAGGGCATCATATCCACAGTGTAATGAGTGTTTAGCCACATGACAAGTAGCGTACAGTAAATCTGCCAACTCTTTTGAATTTGCACAGTCAGGAAAGGCTGAAATCTTTTAACATTTTCAAAGTGTGCTGTTGATATTTTAACATGTGGAACTGACAGTTGAATGCTCTGATAGCCAAGGTTGCAGAGGTGTACACTTTTCTTACCCCATCTGTCCAGAGCTCTGGAGTCCTTGTCAGAAGGAATAGGATTCTTTGCAGAACTAGCCTTAGCTCCTTTTGGTCCCTGTGCAATGACCTCCAGGTCTTCACCAGGATTTCTGTATAGTTATTTGTGAGAATCTGGTACTTTGTAATACCTGTCAGGTTTTCTGGGAGCAGGAGGGAGAGTGTCAGGAGTTAAGCTGGATTCATGGAAGACATCATCAACCACCTCCAAGATTGGAGGGATGGCCAAGGGTCTGTGCTGGGGCAGGTCTAGAAACTCTCTTAGACTTTTCTTAGACTGAGGGAAGTCCTGAGATTCCCAGTGGAAATGTTCCCTGAGGGTGTGAAGGGTTTCCCCAAAGGAAGGATCTTCTGGTGGGGAGGCAGAAGAAATGGATTCCTCTGCATCTGAATCCTCATAAGCAGTCAGAGGTTGTTCCTCTTCAAAATCTGAATAATCAGACTCCTCAGAATCCTGTTCTATCAGTATTTCAGGATAAAGGCCTCTTTTCCTTTTAGAAGGTGTGGCCTGACTACCCCTGATAAGGGTGAGAAGATCCTCCACCATTTTACGCATTTGAGCTTGGGGTGGTGGAGCAGGAGTAAAATGGTGGCTAGAGGTAGTTTTCCTAAGAGTGGCCTTGCTTCTAGGCCTAAGAGTATCCATCTGTCTGAGAGAAACGGTAGTCGGAGGAGAAGACGTCAGTTTTTGTCTAGATTCGGTAGTGCGAAAGACCTCCTCGGAAGCCAGTGCCTGCATCACGACTCGGGACCCAACCAAGGAAGAGACAACCAAAGGCTCAGAAGACGAAGAAGATTTCCGCAACATACCAGACTCCAAAAGGGTCTCAGTAGAGGCCTGCAAAGGTATCAAACCAGGCATCAGGGGCTGCAAAGGCACCTCACTGAATTCCGGAGAACTTACGACCTGCTTAGCGGTAGAGTCGTCGGAAGGCTTAGCCATGTGTGGTCTGTCTTAATCTTTATCCTTACATTTTTTCAGAATATCTACAGACTGTTGGCTGACGGACGCCATTTCGGAATGCGAAGATGGAAGGTGAAAATACCTGGCTACAATAAGAGCTTTATGATGAATGGTTCTCACATTAAAGAGGACACAGAACCAGCAACGGGGGATGTCGTGGTCTGGGCCTAAACAAGTGACACAGTATGACTGGAAGTCTCGATGTGGTATTTGCTTTCCACAGTCGAGACAATTGTTAACTTTTTCGGACATCGGTTAGTGCAAGCAAAAAGGATCCCCAATGGGGTATTTAGCTTTAGACGTTTTCAGCTGTAATTCAAACTCTGGTAGTGATCGACCGGCACACTTGCGAACTGCTTCTGCTACAGGCTCCACGGCAAGAAAGACTGATGCAACGGCGTCGGTTGCCTTCCTTTATAGCACTGACAACCTAACGTCAGTCAGCAAGCGACAGCAGCCGACGCAGAAAAACACTGACTCTGGTATTTGGGCCGGCCGAGGGCTACCACAGCAGGGATAACCCACAGGTGATGACTGCAACAGTGAAACAAGAAGAACATCAAAAGATTGGCAAATGGAACAAGCTGTATGGTCGTGTTCTTGCCCTAGATAAAAGACGCAATGGTTATGCGCATCTTTATGAGTTATCTGACACCCGCAGCGGCATTTGCCCTTTATAGCTGACATCGAGTATAACTATATATAACTATATCTATAACTATAGCTAACCAAGCTCAAGCAAAAGAGACGAAAAATTCCCAAACAGGGTACTTAGCTTTTTAGAAGTCTTCGAGTATTGGAGCGAAGCAATCAATGTGATGTCATCTGCAGCTGAAAAGTTCTGAGGTCTGTGTGTGCAGATGTTACATTTAAGGTCCCTGGTTTATGGCTCTACGTGTGATGTCCCATGCACCTACAGCAACCAGGCTTAAGCTTTTGTATAAAAGCTGATGTTCGGGTCGCCTGAGGCAGGGAATCCCACACTAAGATTACTGCAACATAGGAATAGGAGGACATCTGATATTAAATGTAATTCACAGAATTTACTAATGGAACAATACCTGTTCCACTTACCTTATTCTGCTGCCCCTCCTATTCTTTGCATGCTTCAGAGCTAGTGCATTTGAAATAGTGTTTTTGAAATAGTTAAACAGTAATCATTTGCAAACCCTTAATTTGTGTTTTGTGTTATTCATATCATTCCTTAATGAATCTCCATTTCTTTTAGTGAAGCCTTCCAACTCTGACTGCATATCCGCTATTTTTTCCTGAATATTGGAAACTGCTTCACTGGTCATCTCTCATCATCAGTCTGTCTGGTCTCTGGATCCTCTTCTTGTTTCTCAGTTTGATGCTCTGGTGAAGAGTCTGCTGGAAGAGTATGAATAAGATTCCAGTTCTGTTTGTGCTTCATCAGGTTCCATAAAGGTCTTCATAACCAGTAGGAAAAAAATGTTCAAAGTAACTGTGTAGAATAATGTAAACCTGCACCTATCAATACGATGAAAAACAAATAGACTTTTTGGATATTTTTCTTGAAAAATTGGTGAAAAGGAAGAAGTTCTAACATCTACTAACAGAAAATAAATTTATTCTAATATGCTTTTACACTACCAGAATTGTCATCCCCCATCAGAAAAGGAAGTTAGTGTGTGTACGTTTAAAGTGCAACGCCGGTTTTACCACTGGTGTGGTCCATTTTTTTTTTAGTCTGTTTTAAGTACTTAGCTTTAGCTAATTGTATTTATTGATAGCTATGTTTGCCCATGGAAGACAGAAGCTTGCCTCTACATTCTGTAGAATGCTGTCTTTCCAGCAAATCTGTAAGAATGGAGCTTTCTCATGTGCAGTTTTGCAAGGGGTGCCATTAAGAAGCAGGAGGACATGCACCCTGAATGCCCTTTTTTTTCTGCAAGTACATTGTCAAAAAGGAGCCTTGTTCAGGGGTTGGAAGGCCTTTTGTTGTTCTGTATCTATCAGAGTAACCAAAAAGTAATTCCTGTCTGTGGCAGAAGCTGGGACTTGCAGAGGTCGAGGGTGAGGCCTACCTTCTGGAAGCAGTTCATCCAGGTGAGGGTACATATGAACTCACTGCAGTAGTCTAGAACAGGTGCTAGACATTTGGTAACTACTCTGGGAGCAGTAGATAAACCAAATGGCAAATCACAGAACTTGTAGTGAAAACCTCCTGCCAGAAAGAGAACACATTTCCTGTGTTCCTTAGTTAAAGGAACATGAAGGCTGGCATCTTGCAGGTCTAGGGTCACCATATAGGCTACAAATGCATATTCAAAGACATGCATCTGGACCATTTCTCCCTGGGCCACCGCTGAAAATTGGCTTCATTCCAAGTCAGGCTTTTCCGGTAAACAAATGCTAAATTAATTAAAAAAAAAAAAAAAAAACTAATTGAAAAACAAGAAAACACACATTTTATTTCTATTTACAGCGATCTGGTACCTCGGCCATTCGCCTTCAAGGATCAAAGTAACAACCACCAAAACACTTTTTATCTACATGTGCAAATGCACAATCAAACATCCCTAGCAAACAGTTAATGTAATTAACACATCCTCAAACAATTAATACAATTTTTAACTTAGATCCTTGAAGGCGAATGGCCGAGGTGTACCAGATCGCTGTAACTGGAAATAAACTGTGGAGCGCTAGTGCTGTTTGTGTGTTTTTTTGTTTTACCATACACGCTTCCTGGAAAACCATTGACAGAAGTCTCTGCAAGGGTAACATTTGGAACTCTGGTATGTGAAGGAACTTTTTCAGCCTTCATAAGTCTAAGACTGGTCTCCAGGTGCCTTTCTTTCTCAGAAAAAGAAAAATTCTCAAGTACAGCCCAGTGGCCTTTTCTCTTGCAGGGATTAGTTGAACAGACCTTTCTTGAAGAAGCTCTGCAAGTATTGGGAGAAGTAGTCCCCCTTGGCCTTTTGGGGGCTTTGGCTTTCCTACAAAAGACGTTTTTCTCTGAACTGGATGAAACAACCTTTTTCTATAATACACCAAGATCCACTGGTCCCTTCTGAAAACTTTCTACTGGTATAGGAAGCAGAAAAGTGTCCCGTGTAGAGGGGGGGGTGTTGTGGGATTGTTTGGAGTGGGGGAGAGGTGCTGCTGGTAGTCACAGCAACTACCGGGGGGGGGGGTGTTGTGGGATTGTTTGGAGTGGTGGAGAGGTGCTGCCGGTAGTCACAGCTACTCCTGGGGAGGGGGCACTGAATCTGTGGATCAATCAGGTCTAGGTCGTTGCTCAGCTTGTCACTTTCTGCTTCGTCTTGGTCTTTTGCTTCTAGGAGGTATCCCTTTTAATTGATTTGGAATAAACTAAGATTTAGAGGAAATATTCCCATTGTATCTAGGTACGGGGGACTAACTGCTTTGACTGGTTTCGCCTTCTCATCTGGGTTTTCAAAAGCTTTCTCAGCAGAGGTATCAAAGAGAAACTCCTTTACGAAAAAAAACATCAAATAATTCCACTTTCTCCTGGTCTGAGAGGGGTTGTGTTCTCAGCCAACTGGGTCTATGCTTGACAGTCCCCTGTAGCAGCTGCCCTGTGTGTCACAGCCAATACACAACAGCCACGTTTTTGAGAATATCTGGACACCTGGAAGATTAGGCTAAATGCCTCCTGTACATCAATTTGCAGGTTCTTCTCAAAGATCCCTCTGCCTTAGTAATGATTTTTTTTCTTGCAAAGACTCCAAGTACTTTAACACAAGAAATTAGTAGCAATTAAGAGGGGTCTAGTTTACTTGATCAACTTTTAAAATGATGAAATTGACATCGTTGAGACCATATGATTGGCATTTTAAAAAGTTGAACAAACTGTAATGAGATCATGGTACAGTGGGGACTGAGGAATGTGACCTTTTACCCACTGCAGTGCAATTGTAGTGTTGCTATAAATAACTAACAGGGGGTATGGCGGGGTGCAAGGGGGGGGCTTGCCCCCTGCATAAATGTGTGTGTAATCATCCTGATTTTTGGCTTTTTAAAATGTCGATCACATGGTCTTGACTGTGAATTTTTAACATTTTATAAAGTCGATCAAGTAAACTAGACTTGTTAAGAGCTTTCATGGCCAAGGTGGCGGATGTGCAAGCCTTTTTGCCACATTTAGCAACCAACCTGCTCTCTCTATTATTTGCTAAAGGATGACTGGCTGCACCCTTAGGAACTCCCTTGGCAGATTCAGTAGACACCACCAAGGGATTTCCCTGTGGACTCCAGTAAAGGTGCTTGTAGGTGTCCAGCACTCTATAGAAGTGATATAGCTTCTTAAGTGCATGATGAAAGGAGTCAAGATGCAGAGATCAAAGCATCATCCAGAACCACAAGCACAAGAGAAATAGTTAAAGGTGTGGGAGTTGGCAAGCTCATTAGGTTTCTGTAATGGGACTGGAATGGAGAAACTCTTTGGTCTCCCAACTGAAATCCTCCTTCATCTTGTGCAGGGTTTCCCCAAAGGATAAGTCCGCGGAGGGTGGGGGGTTGGATCAATGTCAGAGAGAGCTTGAGGAAGAAGGTGCTCTACATAGGGCAGCTCTTCCTCATCTTCGGATTCTAAGGAGTCCAAGTACTCCTGTGGAGAGACATCTCTACATCTTTTAGTAAGATGAAACAGGCATGTGTAATTGGAGCAGCATGCTGGACTTCATGAAATCCTTAAATTCCTAGTTCAGTTTAACTAGGTCCTGTGCTCCAACCTGGGTAGAAGAGGTTGAGGAGTGCTGCAGCATGTAGTCAGTTACTTGGGTTAGGGTGTTTAGTGTTTAGCAATCAAAGCTTCAGGACGAAGGTAGCAGCTGTGACCTCTGATTCTATAGGTTTTCCTATAGGTTTTCCTTCATGTATGACTATCAAGCAAGTAATGCCCTCTCCCTTTGTTACCAACACTCAGGCATCAGAAATCAAAGTACAGATAGTGACCTTGGACTCGGTGATATTGATACAGTACTTGTTGTTCTGATGCAGCTTCTTGAGGGGTTGTGCCATAGGGCCTAACAGCAGTCAGATCAGACAGCTGTGAAAGCACCTCACCCGAGTTGTCAAGTGATGAACTGGATGCAGAATACTCTCCTTTATTGTGCCACATCCATCTCCTTTGGGTTCTTTTCTTTCCATTTCTTAGGCAGTGAACCAGCCGACAGCAAGGTGTGCCAGGAGGCGGGTGCACTAGGTTTTCATATACCATGTGGGCTGCAAGGACTTTGGCCCTACTTTTTAAAGTTTTAGAATAAAATCTAGAACATTCCCGACAACTAGAAATGTCATGCTAAGGCATGAAGCAAAAACAAACAATAAGAGTGGAAATCCTTATGCAGGATTTGCTTCCCACACTTTAACCTTTTTGAACATTAAAAAAATTTCCCTAATGGGGTACTTATCCGAGTGTAGATTAGAGATAATTCTGGAAAAAGAACTGACTCGTGGACTGGTAGCATTAGATACATGGACTAGCACTTCAAGTTGCACAGCTAGAAATAATCGATGATGGCAATGACTGATACTCCTTTTATATCCTATCCTGACATCCAGATATCAACCTTCAGACATCCGTCTGTTAGGGATAGTGCAAAGATTTTGTGAATTAAGTCAGTCGCAAGGTCCTGCATGGCAGGAAAACCCAAGAATCAGTACTGCAACACTGACTATAAAGACCATCATACATGATGCAAACTGCTTCCAAAGCAGTCCACAGTGCAAGACTCCTTAATGTGTTAATGAACAACCAGACTGTGTGGGGGTTAAGCCCTTTTAAGGGCTATTGCTACAAAAATGAGTCAAGGTTGGAAGTCTCTACACAGAAGCTCCAATCCTTAGGGTCCAGAGAATCTGGTCTGGTTTCCTCAGAACTGGAGCTACAATGTTGGGTTTTTTCCCAAGGTGGTAACTTTTAACATGGACACTAACTGGAAAAATCACTCATGAAGACTGGTGGGTGGAGTGAAAGGCTTATTAGTGTCTGTAGATACCTTCCTTGTGCTGTATCATTTTTAAGACTTCCCCAAACTTGGGATTATTAGGAAAGGTGCAGAAGACTCAATATCCTCATTACCTTGATTGTAAGTTCTATGTTCTGTGTTTCTAAATTACAGTCAAAAAATCCACTTACGCTGTAATGATGACATCACAAAAAAGCTGAAATGTGCATGTCTACAGCAAGCGGGGTTTGGCTTTATTGGCCTAAAGGTACTCAAAGACTTAAAAAGTACAGTCATGGGCATTCAGAAGCCATGTAGCTGAAACACTTATGTCCTTAAGGGATCATTTCCATATATTCCACAGGCCTCCACTACAGAGTGTTTGAGGTATTACACTGTGAACACTCTAGCCTGGCTAAGTCTTCTTGTAGTTTTTACAGAATGATGTGTATATGTGACCTTTTTAACTTTTGATTTGGACTCTATCTTTATCAGACATGGGAGGCTCCAGAAGGCAAAGCTTCCTCGTTCATGTGTGCTTTCCTGCAATCTTTGGAGGTGACAATTCCAAATATGAAGCAGCAGCAGCATGCTTGTGCACTGATGACACTGTGGAGCATAAAAGAAGCCCTTGGCTCCCTCACTCATGCTGCAAAAAAAGTATGACAGCTGCAACCTCTTGAAGATGATGTGCAGTTTGCATTTATAACATCTGAGTGGAAACAAATGATGCAGGTGGTTACTGCAGGACAGCCTGCAACCCTGGAACTGAAGTCAGCTCTGACTGTGTACTAGCATCAAAATCTGACAGTCCTGTCATCAAGCTTAGCCTGCTGGCAATCTCACTGCTATCCAATGTCTTAAAACAGCAAAGGCATCAGCATGGATGGTTCAGCTGAAAACTTGAATACTGATGTCAAAGGCTATGGCCCTGACATCTTGTCCGTGGTCAACACTAAAATGACTAAGGTCTACATCAATATCATGTGTAGAGTGTTCATATTCTCAATAATAGCAAACAACTCATGGGTACCAGTGAGGACAATTTGGAAGACCTGTGAGTAGTTGAGAATACAGAGAAAAGGTCCCATTTACCATGGGAGCACAAGATGATGCCACAAACAATGATACCTAAACCTTATGTATGATGTCAACAAACTTGCAGTCAAATTCAGGCACTGGTAAAGAAAATGCCTCGCAGATGTTGACCCTGGGCTTAATATCTGAGAGACATTCTATATGTAGGCAATGAGAAATCAGAAGATATTTTGTTAGTTTTATTTATTTATTTTATTTTTATTTTCAGTTTGATTACCGGGGAAGCCCACTGGGCACAAAAGTGCCCGTTTTCAGTGGAGGCCCAGGGAGAAAAGCTCCATAAACAATACAATAAAGAATACACAAGTATAGAAGTTACAGTAAATAATAGTTTACAGATATATACATTCAATGCAAGCATGATCAACTAATTTCACTGTGAATGATCAAGGGTTGTAATGTACATATTATTTGAGCATACATTCTTACATTTGAAGTGTGGAAACACTTTACATGCAGTCATTCAAAGTACGTAAGGTAAACATTTTACATGCACTCAGTAAAAATAAGATGCTATTTACATTATTTACAAATTTAAAATCATGTGAGGGTAGCTAAAGCAGTTACAGAGAGGTTGGATCCACTCTAGGAAATAGTTATTGGAGTTAGAGAGAGGTTAAGGAACCAGGAGAATAAAAACTCCTTGGGGAATTTCCTTAGTAGAATTAGGTAGGGTGAAAGCAGGAACATTTCCATTTGGATGACCAGTATGAGAAAAGCTGGGTTTTGAAGTTTTCTGAGTTTGATATTGTCGTCAGTGTGGAAGAGAGTGAATTCCATTTTTTGCCTAGTGAGAAAGAGAGAAGTTGGCAAGCAGGTCGTTTAGGTTTGTGGATAGTAATTAAGTTTTGATGTTCAGATCTGAGAGTTCTATTCAGGGTGCATGGGGGAAGGATGTTTGTTAGGGCTGGGCATTTTGTTGGGTGAAATACAAGTCTGTGAGCAGTGGTAAGTTGGAGGTAGTCTAAGTGGTTAGAGAGTTCTAGCCAGTTCAGAGATTGTAGGGTAAGGCAATGATGGGTAGAATTTTTGAATTTGGCGACAAATTTGGAGATATTATTATAGCAGTTTTCAAGTTTAGAAGTGATGGAGGAGATCAGATTAGTTAGACGGGGGCTCCATATAAGGATGGCAGAAGGTAAGTAGTGGCTAGGGTATGCCTAGTAGAGTTAGAGAGAAAGACAAGATTCCTATAAAGCATACCTAACTTTTGGTGGGTTTTCTTTATATTTTGTTGACTGTGGATATCGAACTTGAGGTGTTCATCTATAGTAATACCAAGAAGTTTTACAAAAGGGACCACTTCTTTACGTGAGTTGGTTTTGCTAAGGACTCTGAATGTATTTTTGTCACAAGAGAATGTCCTAGAGGGAGGGAATAGTAGAATTTATTTTATTTATTTGCATTGAGTGAAAGGTGGTTTTGATGCATCCAGTTCTCAATGGTTGAAAATGCAGTTTGGGTTTTAGTCAGCAGCTCAGGAGGCAGCGCAGACTAAAGTTGAGTTGTCTGCATAGTGAATAACTTTGGCATCAGGTATAGCAGTATGAAAGTTATTGATTAAGATGCTGAAATGCATAGGTCCGAGGATGGACCCCTGAGGTATGTTGGTGGGGGTTGGTAAGAAGGAAGAGGTGGAGTTCTTCCCTTTGACTGCTTTAGATCTATCTGAGAGGTAACTGGAGAACCAGGATAAAGTATATAGAGAGAGATGAAGGTTGGAGAGATGACAGAGAAGGTGATTATGGGAAACAGTATCAAATGCTTTAGAAAGATCTAGCAGAACTGTGAATACTGAGTCCAGAATCTCGGGATTGGTTGACTGTTTCTAAGAAGGCGAGTAGGGTGGTTATAGTGCTATGGCCTGGGCGGAGGCCATGCTGGGTAGGTGTAAGGAGTTTGTTCTGGGTCAGGAAAGGCATAAGTTGGAGGTGGTTACATTTTTCTAGGATTTTGGAAATTGGAGAGAGCAGAGCAATGGGGCGGAAATTAATTAGACATATTGGTGTTTTTGTCTCCTTTGTGAAGAGGAAGAATGTAGGCTGTACGCCAGAGTTTGGGTACATATGATTCCTTTATGGATCTATTTATTATGATACTGATTGGGAGTGCAATACAGTCAGCAGCACATTTTAGGAAGGAGGAGGGTATATTATCGAGGGCATTGGAGCATGGTTTTAGTTTGGATAGAAGTCTTTTTATAAAATTAGTAGAGACTGGTTTGAGCTTGAACATAAGGGGAAGGTTATTAGGGAGATTGGAAGGCGAAGAATGAGGGACAGATGGATTATTGTTTGGAAATGTTTTGGTCAGGTCAGCAATAGTTTCCATAAAAAAATGAGTTGAATTGTGAGCTTAGTTCGAGGTCAGATATACTTGGGTCAGGGCTGGGGTTATTCTTGGAGCCTGGATGGAGAAGGGAATTAATGGATTTCCAGAATTGTTTGGGGTTTTTATTATTATTGGACTGGAGAGCTTACTATAGTAGGATTTTTTTGTCCTTGGTGATTAGTTGTTTTGCACGGTTGCGGAGTTGTGTGCATTGGAGCAGGGTATTGGGCATTTTATTGTTTTGGTAAAGCTTCCAGGATTTGTCCCTTTGATGCATAATTTGTTTTGTTTCTTTGGATAGCCAAGGAGCACTATTAGTTTTTATCCTTTTGTTTCTTAATGGAGCTAGGGAGTTTATAGTGTCTAGGAAGACAGAGTTGAAGTGTTCTAAATCTTTGTCAAGGGGAAGCGTATTTAGAATTTGCCAGTTCATTTGTTTGAGAATATTAGAGACAGTTGTGGGGTTAAAGCTGCTAAGATTGCGAGTGGGAATGTAATAATGCTGATGTGGGGTGGAGGTAGTTGAACAATGAATGAAAGTCGAGAGGTGATGGCTAAAGCCATCTGGAATAGTGCCAGAGTTAGTTATTTTATTTGGATGGGTGACTAGGATCCAGTCTATAATGGATCATGGGGGATTTGTTTTGTTGGGTCGGGTGAGGATCACGTGGGAAAAGTTGTAGAGGTTAATGGATAGGGAGGGAGAGGGACTATTCATTTTATTCCATTCAATATTTATGTCGCCCAGAATATAAGTTTCATATTTAATTTCAATTGAGGCCCACAGAAGAATATCTTCGAGAATTGAGATGATGTTGCCGGGACAGATATATAGGGCAATGACACCGATATTCTTATGTTTATTCATTTTTAGTAGACCAACTGTTGGTTCAGTATTACTGAATTGCGGATCTTTTAATAAGAGATTTGTTGTAAATGTAATTTTTTAAGTTTTGGAGAACTATGTCTTCCACTCTCTTTTTATATTAAGGACTTGGACAAACAAAGGCCGGTTTCTTTTGTTTTTTTGTCCCCGTGTTTGTGGATCACAAAGCCTCCTCGCAGTTGGAGAGGGCCCATTTGTTCCCTTATCTGGGATTAGGTCAGGAGCTCTACAGAGGAGGCCACTGTTCAGGCAGCCATAATTGTGATTTAAGTTCTCACTGGCATCTCAATATTGGAGTTTTGCAATGACACAACCCTGTCCTTGATCTGCAGGATGTTAAGTCCATGTCACCACAGGGCCCAAAGTGAATTCCAATTGTGACTGCATGCTTCTAAGCACATGTATTAAACTCCTCCACAAAGTGGTGGCTTGTTGAGCCTACTGCCCTGCTGCTGGTTGCATATCTGCATCTCCAACCCCTCCTCTGAAAGACTGACAGTGTGAAGCTGGATCCAACCTCATCCCCCCAAAGATGGGTATACTCATCCATACAGCCTAGCTCTGTCAACAGCATTATGCACTAATCGATCGCTGTTACCGGAGTTGTAGTCAGGGCTTTATCCTTCTATGCCAGCAGTCCCCAACCACTGGGCCATGGTGCACTTCGTACCGGGCTATCACAGGTTCATAGGTTGGTACTAGGCTATCGGCCCTAGGGCCTATACAAGCCTAGCCATAACAATTCCCTGGCTATTTCTACCCACAGTATTTACTTCCCTGGACCCCTGTCTAGTAAGGCAACTGAAGTGATCCCTGGGGTGAATTTCTTATCGCCCATCCAATCATCAAGGTTCCTTTTGAAGAGGGCCAAAGAGGTGCTTTGCTTGACATGTATGGGCAGTCTATTCCAGAGTCTGGGGAGTCTCTGGGTCAGGAACCTATCCCTCCAGCATGTTTTGTTCATTGTGATGACAAGGTTTAGATCCCTAGAGTGTGTGTGTCTCTGAGGGATTGGGATTTCTTTAAGTGTAGCATGTCCAACAGCTCTGGGTTTGACATGGCCTTGTATGTTAAGCAGAGACTGCCTCAGAGTAGATGGTATGTGACAGAGTATAGGTGGAGTTTTTTTTTAGACAGTCAGCATACGGCATCTGCTTTACGCCTGTGATTCTTTTAGTGAGGTATTTCTGCGGCCTTTCCAGTTGTTGCAGATGTCTTGAGAGGTACATACTAAATGGGGCATTGTATTCTATAATGGGTCTAATGAGGGATGAGTACAGTGGGACAATGACCTCTTTTTTCTGGATGAAAAGCCCTTAGTGATGAGGTGTGCCACATAGAAAGATTTCCTGACTGTTGTGGTGATGTGGTTATTGAAGGTGAGACCACTGTCCACCTGTGTCCCTAAGTCTTTTATCACACTTTCGGTGTTTAGTGTACTGCACATATGTGGTAATTCACGGGTACATGTTTTTTTCCCAAAGGGGATAACTATACATTTCTTGGCATTGAGCTTGAGTCCATGGCTCTGGCACCAAGCATCCGTTTCTGTAAGGCCCTTTTGTAGAATATTCAAATAATTTGGGGATTCAATAATGGCTCCCAGTTTGCAGTCATCTGCGAACTTTGTTAGCCAGAGTCCCTTAGTGTTGGGCTGTACTTCAGAGAAGTAGATGCCAAACAATAGCGGTCCCAGGACTTGAACCCTGAGGTACTCCATTTGTCACTTGTCTGGAGCTGGATTTGGAGTCAGCTACTTTTACAGTGTTGTTCTGTCAGTAAGCCAGGTGGCAACCCATCAAGTGATGTAAGGATTAATGCACAGCTCAGTAAGTTTATCTATGATTCCAGAGTAGGGGATGGTGTTGAAGGCCTTGGCGAGGTCCAGATAGGCTGTGTGGACCATCTTACCCTTGTCCATGGTTCTGGAGACTGATTCAAAGAAGTCAATCAGGTTCAGAAGACAAGATCGGCCCTTCATGAATCTAAACTGCATGGGGTCCAGTGTTTGAAGGTTGCCAATGTCTTTGTTTATAAGTTCCATGATAATCTTATTATAACATTTGTTAATGTCGGTTATGTACTTCACAGATAAAGATTCTAGTTGTCTACTGATGTACTATGTTCTTCATTTGTAAATATGTTACAAGTCATTGCTATGTTATATTGTTAAACACTATGTAATCCAATGTAACTACTGTATGTTTACTTCAACTGTGGAGCTTTTCTCCCTGGGCCTCCGCTGAAAATGGACCTATGTCAAGTCGGACACTCCCGGTCAACAAATGTAAATAAATAAATAAATAAATATTGTTTCAGGACCTTGCAGATCAGGTTCATCAGATTGATGGGGCGGTAGTTCCCAGGATCCAAGGCGGATCCCCCCTTGTGGAGTGGGATAACTGTAGCTGTGCACCACTCAGTGGGCATGAAGCTTGAGGTGAGGCTATGATTCAACATGACATTTAGGTGAGGTGCCAGTTTATTTTGTAGTTCATGTAGTACACAGCCTGGGATATTGTCTGGTCCCATGGATGCTGTATTCTTAGCTTTGCAGAGTGTGTTTTTTACCTGTGTGGCCGTTATTACCAGAATTTGGCAATCTTTCCGTATTGAGATGGGCCCTTTAGGGGGTGAGAGGGAGGTGAAGTTTGCACTGAATCGATCTGCCAGGATATTGGCAATATCCTTGGGATCAGTATATTTAATGTCATTCTGTTGTAGCTCAGAGCAGATCTGAGCATTGCCATTTAGATTCTTGATATAGTTATACAATGCCTTGTGGTTGCCTTTGGAATCTTTGGCAATTTTATTTTCGTAACTAGCTTTGGAGAATTTTATGAGGGATCTCAGCTTCTTACTGAGGCTGGTAAGGGAGTGTTTTGCATCCTGGGATTTTCCTCTTTTCTGCAACAGTTTCTTCCTTTTGTTGTAAAGTTTGTTTATGGCAAGGGACCACCAGACTGGCTTCCTTTTTTGGAGGACAGTGTCTTGGTTCTATAAGGGATGACACGATTCATGTATGAGTGGATGTGCTCTTACAGTGCCTTAGTGTAGGATTCAGCAGTCGAACGGTAAGTTCCCGTCTGCATGGGTGTTCATGAAGTTTGTCACCTTTGACTTGAGTAGCATGAAGTTGGCTTTACAGAAATTTTTTACAGAGGTTTCCTTACTGGGAGGGTGGGATGTGGATGTCAAGGGTGATTAGCTTATGGTCAGACCTGACCAACGAGGGGGTGACCATAGGTGTGGAGCAGCGATTTCCCATGATGGTAATGACGAGGTCTAGGATATTGAAGCCCCTGGTGGGACTAAGGATTAGTTGTTCCAGGACATTGGAATTTATGAATTCCAAGAACCGTTGGGCAAAGGTGTTGGTACATGAGTAGTTTTCCCAGTTAATGGCAGGGTAGTTGAAATCACCCAGTATTAGGGTGTTTGGTTGTATCTTAATATTAAATTAATCAGGTAAGTAAGTGAATGCCTGTATGAGTGTGTTTATGTGTCTGTCTGCATATGTGAGTGAATGCGTGTGCGAGTGACTGCGTGCATGAAAGCAAAATAATCTGTGTACGTGTGTGTGTGTGAGATCGTAAGAGTGAGAGCGATGTGTGAATGAATGCATGCATGAATGAGTAAGTGACTGTGTGTGTGTGTGTGTGTGTGTGTGTGTGTGTGTGTGTGTGTGTGTGTGAGATGGGGAGAGTGAGAGCGATGTATGAATGAATGAATGTGTAAGTGGGTGCGTGGCATGTGGGTGTGACAGACAGTGACAGCAATGTATGTATGAATGAATGCATAAGTGGGTGTGTGGCATGTGGGTGTGACAGAGCGATGTGTGAATGAATGCAGGTATGAATAAGGATGTGACTGTGTGTGTTTGATCAGGAGAGACTAAGAGTGATGTGTGAGTGAATGCGGGTATGAATGAGGGAGTAACCGCGTGTGAGATTAGAAAAGAGTGAGAGCGATGTGTGTGAGTGAATGGGTGCATGAATGCACAAGAGACTTCGTGTGCGTATTGTCTGTGTGTGTGTGTGTGTGTGTGGTATGGAGAAAAGGATTACCAAGTCTGAGCTTTCCTAAAAGATTTCTGCACAATATTCTGTCTGGTCAATTAAACTGGGCATGAACCGTTGATAAGGAAAAAAGTGATCCGTAAGTCCCAAAGACACATGCAAAAGCTTTATTAAAATACAATGCTCCCCCTATGTTTTGTTTTCTTGTATGTTCTGACCTGTATTTATGAATGCTGTTTAAAACAAAAGTGTTCTCTTTTTGACAGTTTGGTATTTTAAGCAGCTTGGCCAAATGTTGAGCTCTTTGGTGGCTCATTTAAAATAAATCATTTTTTTTAATTGTGACATCAGAGGTCTAATCTTAAAGCTTGCTTTTTCTTATTGCATCTGAAATGTGTGCAAAAAAGGAAATAAAGTCATTTATGTGGTGCCATCAATAGTTCTTCACAAGTTTATATTACAATACCTCTTAATTTCTGCCCTTAAATAATAATGACTTGTTAGAAAAATAAGCTACAAATGACAGAACCTTTTGGATGACAGTTATCGTCCTCTTACCATGCCTGTTCCTCTAAGAATTCCAAAACCATGCAGCCATACAAGCTACTGAATGATTTCATTTTAAAGCTTACATAATGTTCAACAAAACTGCATTAATACTTAACCTCTAATGCAATTAAAAAAGATAGTAAATGTTCAAATGGTGTTTATTAATAATGTGATTTTTCTTATTTCTCAAAATATTTCTCAACAACTAAATAACACTGGCAGAAATGTTTAGCTACATATGAGCACTTGCAGCTGGATGAACTGCTGCTGTCACTATACGTGTGGTCATTCAGATATTTTAAGTTGTTTGCAAAGTATTATAAACATTAATACTTACTGTGTTATTGTGGCTTATAAAATCCAGATTAAGAATATAATGAATGTGATTACTATAAAGATTACTTTCTGCTGAACAGTGTGCCAATTACACTTCATTAGTTACACAGTTCTAAGGATACATATGCACATTTATTTTGACTGTGAGGATGCAATTTGATTTGTCAGAAGGTGCCGTATGCACCCACTGGATGTTGAAGTACAAACTTTCAGAGCTTCATTGGATGGAACGAGATAATACCTTTACATAAACCTCACTGCTGCCAGCGATCACTCTTCACACACAGACACACAACCTCTCAACCTCTTTGTAGTGGAAGAAATCTGGACAAAACCTAACAGAATGGGGGGACAAGTAGGGACAAATTTTAAATATTGCTCTTATAACTATAGAAAGTTGTTAGAATAACAGGATTTGTCTTGCCATGCATTTTTCTGAAGGATAATGAGGTCTGAAATACAAATTATATCATTATTATTTAGTGACTTCAGTCCTCAGATCATCCCAGTGATTTGCCAGAAAATCACAAAAGTTATGAGGAACTAACCAAAACTCAGAGGGAAAAATCTGGGCATTCTGCGAAAATCTGTACAGCTGAGAGGCATGAATACCTCTCAGTCTCTTACTTGGATCAAGAAATCTGGACAAAGCCAAAAATAATGGGGGGACAAAGGCCCAAAATAGGGACCCTTTTAAATACTGCTCTTACAAACTTTGAAAGTTGATAGAAATACGGGTTTTGTGTTAGCGTGAATTTGCTGAAGGGTATGAAACTCAACTGTCTGTCATTATTTTCTGACTTCAGCCTCAATGACCGGCCAGTGATTTGCCAGAAAACAACAAATTTATGAGAAAAAGATCAAAAATATGAGGCAAAAATCTGGACATTGTGTGAAAATCTGTACAGTTGAGAGGTATGCTGGACAGAGCCAAATAATAGGACAGATTTTAAATATTGCTCTAATAAACATAAAATCAGTAAGGTTGCCATTAGATTTACTTACCTCTCAACCATAGTAGATGAATGTTATGCTGTTAAGCAGAATGTACACTTTTTTGTGGTAATTATTACCAACTGTCTTTTTATTGTACTTTGGAGCTTTTCTCTCGAGGTCTGGCCTCCTTGTTAAACAAATGTCAAATAAAATAAATAAATATCTACTTTATTATATGCGCTGCAAGATGGCTGGTCCGTGGAAAATTGTCTTACATTGATACCGGTCCTTGGTGCAGAAAAGGTTGGAGACCACTGCTCTATGCCACTGGGACTGGTTACTGAAATCTTGACAACTTCGGTACTTATTGACAACTTCGGTACTTATGCACATTATACTTATCCCTTAAACAAATTAAGCACTGTTCATGCTTCTCCTGGGGTAGGAATTTATTCCTGCACTTGCAGTTATATAATACTCAGTCTGTGATGGCAGAATGGGAAGGCATTATAAACTATAACTGCAACAAGAAAATAAGCACAGCGTTTTTTTCTCAGACATTAACAGAAAAAAGTGAAAGGCAAAAGCAAGACCAACAACTAAAAGAACACAGCAAACAAAATAAAAGCCTAAGGAATGAAGCAACTAATGAACTAATGTGGAGAAAAATCTCCATCAAAGAAAGGAACCCACTGAATGCTATGAAAGGAATGGGAAACTAACAACTATTAGCAACAAAAATAAACTACACTTGCAGAGTTTTGGTAAACTTTGCCACAAGCAAATACTGACATTTCTAACATGCTGTAAAGTAAGGTACATGAAGGTGATCTAGAAATGAAGGTCCCTAGTTGTGCATTTTTGGAAAGGGAGAGGGACCTAGTAGTCTGGGAAAAGTTTCAGGTGTCCAGCTGTCCAAGTCATGTTATTAACTTGGATGGACATCCCTACATACAATACAAGCCTGTGGTTGGAGGTGAAGCAGTCAGTAAATACCACATATTCTTCCCTGGAAACAGAATTAGGATTCCCTGACTGGTTAACCATGCCTTCAGATGTTCATTTTGTTATCCTGGTGAGAGCAGTCCATGTAAATGAGTAGTGTGTTTTTCTTTGTCATGTCCCATGCACTTGATTTTTCTTGTAAGACAATAAAATTTTTGACATATCCTCAAGTGCCATTATCACATGAATTGCAACACAACCCAAAATGTCTATAATAAGAGGGTCTCAGTAACATGTACCACAAAGAGCCCAAAATTTGCTGTTGAGCAGAACCTATTACTCATCTATTGAAATGATTCTCTGGTATGTACTATTAGATCAACTTATTTACTTCTTTAATTAATTTGGAGGGTACCTGTCTAACCAGGTTACTATAGCAATAACCCACGCCTTGGTGTGGGTAATGCTGGATTTACCCACGGTTGGCATGGTTTGGTCACGAGGGCGAATACAATTGCTATTATACAATGACATTATTTAAGGAAAAAAAATTACTTTTCTTAAATAATGGCATTGTATAATGCCTCCTTGCTGCCCTTCCACAGCTGTCTGGTATTCTGTGGCAGTTCTGATGTACTGCGCATGCGTATGCCTACGCAGTACATCAGAACTGTGGGCAAAAGCAACGGAGAAAGCAAGATCTCTGTTGCTTTTTACAAACTGTTTTCGCTATGTTAAATGGGTTTAACATAGCGAGACAGCTTTAAAAATAGCAACGGAGAATCTCCGTTGCTTTTTTTAAAGCTGTCTCGGTATGTTAAACCCATTTAACATAGCGAGACAGTTTTGAAAAAAGCATCGGAGAAAGCAAGATCTCCATTGCTTTTTACAAACTGTCTCGCTTAAAATAGCAAAACAGTGTGAAAAAAGAGTTATAGTAATGGAAAATGTCCAGGCGACCGGACCTTTTTCCATTACTATAACTCTGATTTACAACGTGCACGCTGACCAATCAGCATGCACATTTTTGAATATTTAATGGGGGGGTCATTGTATAACGGCAATGTAAACATTTAAGTGCCAATTTCTCCTCAGGAGCTACTTATTGATGGGAATTGACAGCACTGAGTTGTTCAAGAGCAGTCATGAAGTTGTAGTTTATTGCCTTATTTTTGCTAACCTGGTCATGAGGAAAGGGCCCACAAAGACACAAAGCTCTGATGGAAACATACACAGTCTGCAGTCGAGGGAAAGTGCTCAACAACAAGCTGGCTAAAAAGGAAAGAAAGGTGCTGAAGTCAAAGTAAGACTCAGGAGGGTCTAGTGGGGCCGTGGAGGTCTCTGGGCAGAGGACTTGGCAGCATATCATGCTCTGCAGCAGACGAAGAGTGAAAAGTGGTTAGGGTATGAGTCAAGGTAAGCAGCTGCAATTTTGAGGAATGCTGGGGATAGGGATCGACTTGGAAAGCATAAAGGAGGCACTTGTAGAAAATCATTCAAAAATTGTCCATGATTTATTGTAATAATGAAGTTAAATCTGACAGTCACATTTTGTACAAGCATTACATCTGCTTGTGTCTAGAATAAAACAAAACATATGCATGAAGATGCATAAAATACATAAAGGTAACAAAACAGCAAACTTTGGATGCTATCAACCTGGAAAATCCACTTTACCTACAAAAATGACTTTCTGTTTGGAACTTCAGAAGAGTCCACTGACTTGTGAATAGGAGGCTTATTGCAGGACTGTGAAAGGTATAGATTTTTTTTTAAAAAAGTTTTTATTTGATTTTACATATTATAACATTAATTCAACAATTTTAAACAAAACAAAACTATACATATAAGTCAATAACAAGAATTATATACACAAAACCATTAGTACTTTTCTAATAGATTACATTTTTGCCAGGCTATTTACTGATGAGTTACACTTCTAGTATTCATTTTTATAGTCGATAATTTACTTTTACAAAAAGATCTGGCTAGACAGGTAAATTCACTAGTCAGAAAGAGACAGCAGTTTCGCATTTCCAGTTTTTAGTTATAACCTTCCTAGCAAAACATGCTGCAGATGGATTGGACACTCTAAATTGGCCCTAGGTGTGAATGTGTCTATGGAAGATTGGGTGCCAGGCTGGCAACTCAACACAGTAAAAAGTACAGTTTTGTACCTACCATAAATGTAGATGTCCGAACAGGATAGCATCTGCAGTCCTAACAAATGGGTTGTCCTGTTGTCAGGCAGCCCTTCGGTCGGCCGGATTCCAAAGTCTGGGTCTGGCCTCGGCTGGTGTCGCACTTCACCCGACGTCATCTCTGCTGGTCTTCGGGTATAAAGGCATCAGCCGACGCCATTTTCCTCAGTGTTTCTTGCCCCAGATGCCAGTTGCCCTCTTGGAAAACTAAATTTTGGGTAAATGCCAATGTTTCCAAAAAAAATAGTAGGCAAACACAAAAATAAGCATGTATGTACATATATACAAACAAATACACCATAAGAGATCCCCCCCTAGCTAGCTATAAGGAGGGTAAATACCCTAGGAGTACCACAGAGGGGAAGGAGGGTGGGTAATCCTGACTGCAGATGCTATCCTGTTCGGACATCTACATTTATGGTAGGTACAAAACTGTACTATGTCCTTCAAGGATGCATCTGCAGTCCTAACAAATGGGTAGAATACCATAGCCAAACTAGGGGAGGAGGAAGAAGAATTATGGTGTAGTTAGGATCCCTTGCAATACAGCAGTGGCAAACCCTGCTCGGGATCTAGAGTATAGAGGTAAGTTGTAATGCTTGGCAAATGTATGCACGGAGGTCCAAGTAGCCGCCTCAATGTCCTTGGTAGCCACTCCTCGTAAGAAAGCTGTGGTAGTGGCTGTAGCCCTTGTAGAGTGAGGTCTTATGTTCTGTGGAATTTGCTTTCCATGGTAGGAGTAACAGAATCTTATGCAATTTCCTATCCACTTGGAGATTGTCTGTTTGGAAATTGCTTTTCCTTCCCTTCCTGTTGCATAAGCTACTAGAAGCTGGTCAGTTTTTCTATTGCTCTTGGTTCTGTCCAGGTAGTAGCGCAACTGTCTATGTACATCCAAGGTATGCAGCAGTCTTTCCCCCCTGTTCTGTGGATTGGGAAAGAAGGTAGGTAGGTGGATTGCCTGGTTTAGAGACACTCTGGATACCACCTTAGGCATATATGTAGGATTAGTTCTCATGGACACTCTATCTTGATGGAAGATTAGGAAGGGTTGTACTGCCATTAAGGCCTGTAGTTCCGAAACCCTTCTTGCTGAAGTAATTGCCAGTAGGAAAGCAGTTTTCCAGGATAGGTGTTGAAGATCTGCTGTTGCTGCTGGTTCAAATGGAGGGAGTGTCAATTTTTCTAGCACAAAGTTCAAGTCCCATGCTGGTAATGGTGGTTTCCTAGGAGGTTTTACATTCTTGATTCCTCTGAGGAACTGCCTGAGTAGAGGATGTGAGAAGACAGGGGGATCGAAGCTGTATTCTGCAGAAATAGCTGATGCATGCATCTTGATGGAGGAATAGGACAGGCCTGTATGGAGAAGCTCTGCCAAGTACTCCAGGATGTTAGCTATATCTATCTTTGACACATCTTTTCCTCTTTCAGTACTCCAAATGACAAACCTTTTCCATTTTCCTGCATAGTTCCTTCTTGTTGAAGGTCTGCGGGCCTCAAGGATAATGTCTTTAA
Organism: Protopterus annectens; assembly: GCF_019279795.1. Classification (NCBI taxonomy): domain Eukaryota; kingdom Metazoa; phylum Chordata; order Ceratodontiformes; family Protopteridae; genus Protopterus; species Protopterus annectens. The sequence goes on along the minus strand of NC_056728.1, from coordinate 232,224,585 downwards.
CCCTTTGGGATAAATCTGGGTTAGTTGCTGTTATGTAATGTTCCAGGCAGTCAGTTGCAGAGTTTTTAGGTTTGGATGCATGATGTTGTAGTCGTTCTGAGTTAACATCAAAGGCATCAGGGGTAGTTGTCCACGTTCTCCCCCGAGACATGCTCCTCAGCAATAGATACCAGTGTTGTCTTGGTCAATTTGGAGCTATCAGAATTATCCTTGGACGTTCCTCTTTGATTTTCAGTAGTACCTTGTGCATCAAAAGAAGAGGTGGGAATGCATATGCTGTCAGGCCTTTCCAACTGAAGGATAGAGAGTCCACCTTCCATGCAAGTGGGTGGTATGTCCTTGTGCAGAATTTCTTGAGCTGGTGATTGAGTGGGGATGCGAATAGGTCTATTTGTGGCATTCCCCATTTCTTTGTGATGGCCTTGAAGATGTCCAGGTGTAGCATCCATTCGTGAGCATCCGAGGTAGTTCTGCTTAACATGTCTGCTAGGATGTTTTCTTTTCCCGGTACAAATATTGCCTGTAACTGGATGTTGTAGCTCAGAGCCATATTCCATAGGTCCAGAGTCATTCAGCATAGGGGGTATGAATGAGTGCCTCCCTGTTTGTTGATGTACCACATGACTGTGGTGTTGTCTGTCCTTATCATTAAATGGCCTTCTTTGAGGAATGGTCTGAAATTCTGGATTGCTAGTTTTACTGCCAGCATTTCTTTTTGATTTATGTGCAGGTGCAGCTGGTCTGGAGTTCATAATCCTTGTATGCATTTGTCCAGCATGTGTGCCCCCCAACCTAGGTCTGAGGCGTCCGTTGTGATGGTTTGGCTTGCTTGAAAGTTGTGGAAGGGCAAGCCTGGGTTTGACTGGCATGCTTGAGCCCACCATAGGAACTCTTGTTTCAGGCATGGGATTAGTGGGATTTCGGTTTCTAAGCTGTGCCTGTGTTGAGACCATAAATTCTTTAGGTACCACTGTAGCTTTCTCATATGCAGTCTGGCATGGGGGACCAGGATTATGCATGATGCCATGAAGCCCAAGGCCTGCAGTACTTTCCTTGCTGTTAGCTTGTTTTGCTTTGTTAATGCCAAGAAGTAAAGAGGGAGTTGTTCTTGTTTTTCTGCAGTTAGGAATGCCATCTGTTTTACTGTGTCCAATTCTGCACCCAAGAATGTTCTTGTTTGGGATGGTATCAGTCTTGACTTTTTTAAATTGACTGTGTATCCCAGGGCTTGTAGTAAGCAAATGACTCTTTGTAAGTCTTTTGTCAGCTTGCTTTTGTTGTCCGCTTGTATCAGGCAGTCGTCCAGGTATGGATAAATTTGGATTCCCTGTAGCCTGCAATGAGCGATTACTGATGCCAGGCATTTTGTGAATACTCTGGGCAGTAGATAAGCCAAAGGGCAATGCTGAGAATTGATAATGCTCTGATCCTGCAAGAAATCTGAGGTATCTTCTGCAAATTGGTCGTATGGGGACGTGCAGGTATGCCTCCTTGAGATCTAGAGTTACCAGCCAACACTCCTTGCCCAGCATGGGAAGAAGTTGCTGTAGGGTCAGCATTTTGAATTTTGGAACAATGATGAATGTGTTTAAGGCGGACAGGTCGAGAATAGGTCTCCAACTTTTCTCTTTTCTTGGTACTAGGAAGAGTCTGGAGTAGAATCCTTTGCCCTGTTCTGTAGGTGGTACCCTTTCCACAGCTCTCATCTTTGTTAATTGAGCTATCTGTTTTAGAGCTTCTGTTTTTTGATTTGGAGGTAGGTTTGGCATTCCTCTTTTTACTGGTAAGGTGTGGAAATGAAACCTGTAGCCTTGGTCTATAGTTTGTAAAATCCACTTGTCTCTTGTGATATAGTGCCAATTTTTTGAAAATAAGGCTAACTTTCCGCCTAAGGGTGCTGCTATTTGTTCCCTGGTAGGCGGTGTCAGAGCCAAGTCACTGTGATTGTCCTGTTGCAGTGGCAGTGGTTGTGTCTGTGCCTCATTGGTTATTGCCTTGCCACTGGCGTCCTCTGTAGGCACCTCCTCTGGATTGATTTCTGCCTCTGGAACGTCTATTCCTGCCTCTCTGAGATTTAGAGGAGTCTGGAAAGGACCAATTTTGGAAGGCCAGTTCCTGCTAAACCTTGGGGGCTGAACCTGTAAGAAATCTTTAACTGTTTGTACAGATTTTGCCTTCTCTTCCATTTTCTTCATTACTTGCTGGGCAGGAGAACCAAATAGACTGACTTTATCCATAGGAGCATCTAATAGCTTTGCTTTAACATGATCCGGCAAGACCTGTTCTTTCAACCATGCATGCCTTCTTATAACTGTGCCAGTCATGGCTGATCTAAATGAAGCCTCCAGTGCATCATAGCCACATTTTAAAGAATGGTTACTAACCTGCTGAATGTTATTCACCATTTCTAAAACATATTTCTTATCTAAGGAATCATCAGAGGACAGTTTCTTAGTTAACTGATCAAGCATAAACTCTTGGTATTGGATCATATGAAACTGACAGTTCAAAGCTCTAGCTGAGAGAGTAGCAGAGGTGTAAACATTTTTACCCCATCTCTCTAAGGACCTAGATTCCCTTTCAGAAGGGAGAGGGTCTTTTGCTGAGGTTGAAGCTACTTCCTTAGGCCCCTGGGAGATAGTCTCAGGATCTGCAAGGGGAGTCTTGTATAGGTGGTGATGAGTGTCCGGTACCCTGTAAAACCTATCGGGCTTGGCAGGGGCTGGAGGTAAAGTATCAGGAGCAGTGCAAACATCATTAAATGCATCATCCACAACAGGAAGAACTGGAGGTATAGCTAAGGGCCTATGTTGCGGTAAATGTAGAAAGGTCCTAAGCCTTTTTCTTGAATCAGAGAAATCTTGTCCCTGACATTGGAATTGCTCTCTCATGGCATGTAAGGTTTCCCCAAAGGAAAATTCCTCTGGTGGAGAGGCAGAAGGAATAGATTCTTCAGCATCGGAATCTTCATAAGTAGAAAAAGGAGCCTCTGGATGGTCTGTATTGTCTGAATCATCAGAAGAATCATCTGAGGACACTGGCTCAGGGGGCTCTGCTCTAGGTCTCTTTTCTGGAGGCTGAGAGGCCCTGTCTGGGTGAGATTGGGATCCCGTTAGGATCCCCTTATTAAAGAGATGAGATCCTCTGCCAGAGTAAGCATTTGAGAACTGGAACTGGGCCTGTGTGAGGGGGGCTTAACAGGCACAGATTTAGCAGATTTGGCTGCTTTAGCCCTGGCAAAGGCCTTGATAGACATGGCTGCAGGAGGCCTAGCAGCACCACCTGCTGGGGTAGAGACATCCAAAGGGATGGTGTCCGATAATTCTAGAGGAACCACATTAATAGGCAAAACTTCAGAGGCCGATTCAACTAGGGTAGCAGGAGCCTCGGTAGTAGTCATGGATTCGGCTGAAGATTGACCCGTTTGCTCGGTTTCGGCCGAAACCGAGACACTCGCGGTTTGCTTAACCGTGGTTTTGGCCGAAACCGCGGACCGCGAGTGTCGGTCTTTTTCTTTGCGCTTCTTAACAATTTGAGAAGTCGGAGGATCCGACGGCATAATGTACGCAAAATCTGAGCCGAAAAACTGTTCAGCAAACTCCGACCGACGCCTAAGCGTTCGTCGGTTGAAGGAAGCACAGGCTAAACAGGCTGCTACGTCGTGGTCTGGGCCTAAACAAGGTAAGCAGTAAGAGTGGAAATCTTTATGAGGTATTTGTTTCCCACAAGTTAAACAGTTATTCACTTTTTCTGACATCGGCTGAGGCAAGAAAGAGTCCCCAACGGGTACTTAGCTTTTAGAAGTCTTGAGTAGTATTCGGTAGTAGTAATCTCTGGATCTGACCGACCGGCACTTGCGAACAGCTTCTGCTTCGGGCGCCACGCTGCAAGAAAGACTGAGGAAAATGGCGTCGGCTGATGCCTTTATACCCGAAGACCAGCAGAGATGACGTCGGGTGAAGTGCGACACCAGCCGAGGCCAGACCCAGACTTTGGAATCCGGCCGACCGAAGGGCTGCCTGACGACAGGACAACCCATTTGTTAGGACTGCAGATGCATCCTTGAAGGACATCTCCACTGCCATTCGATCTGTGGACCTTGTTGTGCTGTGGTGACCCCAAAAGGGAAAAGCCAAAGGAGAAGAAGTTATAATGTTCCTAGCAATAGTTAGGACAGACCAAAGAAGAGGTATTTGCTGTACTGGAATAAAGTCTGGGATTGGGGCATTGAACAAAATCAAGGAATCTGTAATAGTACAATTGTCTGACTACAATGTTTGGCAAAAGCTTCTAAAATCAGTCCAGAAAGATGACACTATGTTGCATTCTATGATCATATGGACCCAATCTGCATCAAGGGCATTTTATTTTTTCCTGATTTATATACAACAGCAATTTTGTGAAGTGTTAGAAAAACTTTGTGTAAAAAATTCCATGTATAAATCTTCCAATATAGAGAGGACATTGATTTTCCTGCAGATTTTAAGGACAGTTTCTTACTTTTCTCAGAAAATTCTTCTTTATTTTTGTCAAGTAATTCCATTATGGGTGAGAGACTGGTGATTGGAGCAGATTTCAATGGACATGTTGGTGAAGGGAACAGAGGGGATGAGGAAGTGATGGGTAGGTATGGCGTTAAGCAAAGGAATGCAGAAGGTCAGATGGTAGTGGATTTTGCGAAAAGGATGGACATGGCTGTGATGAATACGTATTTTAACAAGGGGGAGGAGCATAGAGTGACATACAAGAGTGGAGGAAGATGCACACAAGTGGATTTTATCTTATGTAGAAGGGCCAATCTGAAGGAGATTGGAGACTGTAAAGTGGTGGCAGGGGAAAGTGTAGTTAGGCAGCATAGGATGGTGGTTTGTAGGATGACACTGGTGATCAAGAAGAGAAGGATGAGTGTGAGGGCAGCAGCAAGGATCAAATGGTGGAAAGTGAAAAAGGGTAATTGTGAGGTGATGTTCAGGGAAGAATTAAGACAGGCATTGGGTGGCAGTGAAGAGTTTCCGAATAGCTGGGTAACTACAGCAGAGCTAGTAAGAGAGATGGATAGAAAGGTGCTTGATGTGACATCTGGAAAGAGGAAGGAGGACAAGGAGACCTGGTGGTGGAATGAAGAAGTACAGGAGAGTATACAGAGAAAGAGGTTGGTGAAGAAGAAGTGGGATTGTCAAAGAGATGAAGAAAGTAGACAAGAGTATAAGGAGATGAGGTGCATGGCAAAGAGAGAGGTGGTGAAGGCTAAGGATAAGGTGTATGAAGAGTTGTATAAAAGGTTGGACACTAAGGAGGGAGAAAAGGACCTCTACCGATTGGCTAGACAGAGGGACCGAGCTAGTAAAGATGTGCAGCAGGTAAGGGTGATAAAGGATAATGAGGGAAACGTACTCACAAGCGAGGAGAGGGTGTTGAGCACATGGAAAGAGTACTTCGAGGGGGTGATGAATGATGAGAATGAGAGGGAGAGAAGGTCGGATGATGTGCGGATAGTGAATCATGAAGTGCAGTGGATTAGTAGGGATAGCTATGAAGAGGATGAAGAACGGAAAGGCTGTTGGTCCCGATGACATACCTGTGGAAGCATGGAGGTGTTTAGGTGAAATGGCAGTGGAGTTTTTAACTAGATTGTTTAATGAAATCTTGGAAAGTGAGAGGATGCCTGAAGAATGGAGAAAAAGTGTTTTGGTACCAATTTTTAAGAATAAGGGTGATGTGCAGAGCTGTAGTAACTACAGAGGGATTAAACTGATCAGTCACAGCATGAAGTTATGGGAAAGAGTAGTGGAAGCTAGGTTAAGAAGGGAGGTGATGATTAGTGATCAACAGTATGGTTTCATGCCATGAAAGAGCACTACAGATGCGATGCTTGCTCTGAGAGTGTTGATGGAGAAGTACAGAGAAGGTTAGAAGGAGTTGCATTGTGTCTTTGTGGATTTAGAGAAAGCATATGACAGGGTACCTAGAGAGGAGTTGTGGTACTGTATGAGGAAGTCGGGAGTGTCAGAGACGTATGTAAGAGTGGTACAGGATATGTACGAGGGTAGTGTGACAGCGGTGAGGTCTGCAGTGGGTGTGACAGATGCGTTTAAGGTGGAGGTGGGATTACATCAAGGATCAGCTCTGAGCCCTTTCTTATTTGCAATGGTGATGGACAGGTTGACAGACGAGATCAGACAGGAGTCCCCGTGGACTATGATGTTTGCAGATGACATTGTGATCTGTAGTGAGAGTAGGGAACAGGTGGAGACAACCCTGGAGTGGTGGAGATATGCTCTAGAGAGAAGAGGAATGAAGGTCAGCAGGACTAAGACAGAATATATGTGTGTGAATGAGAGGGAGGATAGAGGAATGGTGAGGATGCAGGGAGCAGAGGTGGCGAAGGTGAATGAGTTTAAGTACTTGGGATCAACAGTTTAGAGTAATGGTGAGTGTTGAAGAGAGGTGAAGAAGAGAGTACAGACATGATGGAGTGGGTGGAGAAGAGTGTCAGGAGTGATTTGTGACAGACGAGTACCAGTAAGAGTGAAAGGGAAGGTCTACAAGAGGGTAGTGAGACCAGCTATGTTATATGGGTTGGAGACAGTGGCATTGACAAAAAGGCAGGAGTCAGGGCTTGACATGGCAGAGGTGAAGATGTTAAGATTTGCACTGGGTGTGACGAGGATGGACAGGATTAGGATTAAGTACATTAGAGGGTCAGCCGAGGTTGGAACGTTTGAAGACATTGCCAGAGAGGCAAGATTATGTTGGTTTGGACATGTGCTGAGAAGGGATGCAGAGTATATTGGGAAAAAGATGCTAAGGATGAAGCTGCCAGGTAACAGGAAAAGAGGAAGGCCTAAGATAAGGTTTATGGATGGGGTGAGAGAGTACATGCAGGTGGTTGGTGTGACAGAGCAAGATGCGTAGGACAGGAAGAAATGGTAACAGTTGATCTGCTGTGGCGACCCCAAACGGGAGCAGCCGAAAGAAGAAGAATTCCATTATGACAATTCAGGGGGAGCAAACATAATTTTAATAATCTTGTATATGATTGACAAGTATGACTTACCTTTAGATGGATTACTATTTACATTGGAAAAGTAGTCTAGAATTTTTGGAATAGTGTTAGTTTGTAAGTCTAATGCTATTTCAATTGTGTCTTGAATATACTCCTTACATGTTTGCATATCTAACCAGCTACTATTTTCCACACAATCTAGCAATCAGCGGAGTGTACTTTGTTCCCATTCAGAAATTGAGGCCAATAAATTAAATTACTATTCTTTAAGTCAAACATTTTCCTTGTATTAAAAGACATTAAGTATCCATTTGTGAAAGATACAGGAAATAATATTATTAGCGGATCTTTGATTAGATAATTTGAAATCATAAATCTCTTGAATATTAACAGAACCTGATTTATGAAACGGTAGAGAGTAAACTTAAGTTTTTCATTTAATGCATAGTCTTTTAAAACCCAAAAAGGTATTGATATCCAAATTTGTGTAAGTTTCAATTACATATTTGTTATAATCTATTGGTATACTTTCATGTATTGATTTCCAACAGGAAGCTAAAGAGGAGTCAAGTCACTTGAGCATTACTTTAATAATTAAAGATTTACAATACAGTCAATACAGGGGGAAACCAATGCCTCCCTCCTCACAACTTTTGATGTGCCAGTCTAGGGAGATTCTTACTTTTTTGGGACACCATAAGAACTTAGTAAAATAGAGCTTATTTTTTAATACTTTTTTAGAAGGGGGGAAGAATTAATGACTGACTAAATAATAAGCTTTTTGGTAAGATTATCACTTTGATCAACACAAGTCTCTCCTCAAATGTGAAAAATAATTTATTCCAATTGTCTGTTAATTTGGATATTTTATCAATTAGGATTTGGTAGTTAGCCAATTTTTTTTTTTTATTATTAGTCTCAATAATAATTCCCAAGTATTTTAACTATAAATTGCCCCAGCCAAATTTTTGTAAGAGTTTAACTTAGTATTTATCTCTGTTTATAAGCAAGGTTTTTGTTTTATTGTGATTAAATTTCAGACCTGAAATATTTTCAAAATAGTCATTAGAGCTAACTATATGATCCAACAAGAGTTCAATATTATCACTAGTGAGCAGAATGTCATCAGCAAAAAACTGAATTTTAGAACAAAAATTTTCATTTATTTTAAAACCTGTAATGTTTATGTTAGATCTTATATAGTTTTCAAAGGGCACTATGTTGTTTTTGTTGTTGTGTCTTTCGGCTTTTCCCGGTTAGGGGTCGCCACAGTGGAACTCCGGTCCGCTAATGACTGGCAGTAGATTTTTACGTGCCGAGTTGCCGGCCCTGACGCACTACCTTCAACGAAGGTACGCCCATTCACGCATGGCTCCACACAGAAGACGCTCTAGCTGAGAATCGAACAGGACAACGTCTTACTGTGAGGCGACACCACCACCGCAGTTGGCAAAGGGCACTATAATAAGTCCAAATAGAAAAGGCAATAAAGGACATCCATGTTTGGTACCTTTTTAAGATATCAAGGGGGCTAGGCATAAAAGAGTCTATTTTGACAAAAGAAATCGAGTTATAAAGCTTTTCAATTAACTTTATGAAATCAATGGCAAAGTTATATTCGTTTAGTACTATGAACAAGTATGACCAATTCACAGAGTTAAAAGCTTTATCCATATGTAAGCTCATTATGCAGAACTCTTTTTTTTTTATTTTTGTTTGCATTATCAATCAAAGAAAACTCTGTTCATCTCTAACTTCCTTAGTCTCCCATCTACATCCCATCCCGGACCCTCCGTACTTCCAACTAACAATTACTTGATATCTACCACCCAAAAAGGTCAGTAGGAAAACTACTCTACAAACACTCCCTTGCCTATGCTTGGAACAAACTTCCCCTTGACTTACGCTCAATACCCACCCACACCTCACATTTTAAAAATGAACTAAAAGATAATTTTCTCAATTCCAGAACCTGCCCTTGCCATGACCCTACCTAGTCTTTCTTCCCTTTATGTACCCACAAAAGGACCATACTTAGTACCTCATTATACCTCTCTCTCTCCAATGTGTCTACTATGCATTTGCATAATTTTATACAAACAAACATTTTTTATTGTTGACCTATTGAACTATATCAATGTAAAATTGTTACTTAGCTTCTTTTTAATGCAACTTTAACTTTATGCATGTAACCCAACATTTGTGAATGTTTTTGCTATAACTGCTATTATATCCATATTGTTTAAAATTGTACTTGTTTAAAATGTACTACTGGAGCTTTTCTCCTCGGGTCTCCACTGAAAATGGGCCACAAGCCAGTTGGACAAACCCGGTTAACAAATGTCAATAAATAAAATAAATAAATAAATAAGAGTATTATATTATATTATATTATATTGAACTTTCCTACTCACTATAAACCCAGTCTGATCTTCATTGACTAAATCAATGAGCGTTTGATTTACTCATTTTGCTAACACAGACATGAAATTCTTGTAGTCTACATTTACAAGTGATACAGATCAATAGTAAGAACATAGAGCTGGATCCTTATCCGATTTTAAAATGGGCATAATAAGAGAATATCTCCATGATAGGGGAATATTAGATATACTCAATTTCTTCAAAAGCATTTAATGTTTAAAATAATATCTAGTAAAAGTTTATACAGCTCAGGAATTATCCCATCCATACCTGGTGCTTTATTAGTTTTAACATTTTTAATTTGCTCTTTTAATTCCTTAAAGGAAAAAAACTTATCACTCTTGTTTTTGTGTTTTTTTGATAACTTATTATGTATGTTTTCTTTAAAAACTATCCAATAAGTTGCTGTTACTCAGGTATGACTTTGTTTTATTAATGTTTTCATATTTGCTAAAACATTTTAATATATCTTTCAGATCCGTAGCTTGAATAGTCTTATTCCTTTCTTTATAAACAATCTCCTTGATATGGCACATTTTATTCAAGTTTTTTAATCCGACAGCTATTCTATGAAGGCTCTAGGGGTTTATTGAATGTGACTGTAATTTAATTTTTTCTAGGTTATGGAAATCTTTTGATGCAAGATTTCTAAGTATTTCTGATTTAGAGTTTTCAACTGTGTGCTTGCAGCTTTATCACTGGGTTTAAGGTTTAATTTTAATTTATCAATTTCAGTTTGGAGAGCATTTAACTTTTTATCCCATTCCTTTCTTTTACAAATATACTAGTTCTTTACCATATAAGTATGCTTTTAGTGTGTCCCATAGTATGACATCAGTGACCTCACCATTATTGTTACATTCCATACATTGATTTATATATTTTAATAACCATTCATTAAAGCCTTTTATTTTAGCTATATATGCCAGGAGTCTTTGCCAAGAAATTTAACTGTTTGGACATAAAGTTAATTTAAATGTAATAGTATTGTGCTCAGATAAGTAACATAAAACTGTTAACATCTCCTCTATTCTGGAGTATAATACATTGGATACCAATACTTTAGCAGTACTGGTTTGCATCCCAAATCTAAAAGAATAGTGAGTATATTTTAAAGAACCATCAAGTTTTAACTCTGATATATGTATAACATACAATGTATTGAAGGACAACAGGATTCTATTATTAAATGCTCAACTTCTCTGACCTTTTTCTCCCTATTTACTGACCCTGTTATGAATGAACAATACAGATTTAAAATATTTTAAATCAACTGCTTCTCTCCATTAGAACAGTACCTTACTGTACTCTGGTGGTTTCACTTTCAAAAAACTTTTATCCCACCCTGAAAAAGTTTCCTGCAGTCTCCAATTCACTGATGTCATCAAGACCACTGAATACAGGTAGCTTTCTGGCCAATTCCCTCCACAAACTGACATCACCACAACCATCCTAAAAAGCCACCCATGCTCATAGGTTCATAGGTAGGTACTAAGCTATTGGCCCTAGGGCCTATACAAGCCTAGCCAAAAAGGTACCCTGGCTTTCGCCACCCAAGAAAACTATTTTCCTGTACCCCTGTCAAGCAGAACCACAGAAGTGATCCCTGGGGTGAATTTCCTATTACCCATCCAATCATCAAGATTTTTCTTGAAGAGTGCTAATGAGGAGCTCTGTTAGATAGGTAGTCTGTTCCAGAGTATGTGAAGTCTCTGGGACAGGAATCCATCCCTCCAGCATGTTCTGTTTATTGTGGTGACAAGGTTTAGGTCCCTAGAGCGTGTAGCTCGGAGGGATTGGGATTTCTTTAAGTGGAGCATGTCCAACAGCTCTGGGTTTGACATAGCTTTGTATGTTAGGCAGAGATCGCCTCTGAGTAGGCGATATGCGATGGAGTAAAGCTTGAGTTTTTTTGAGACAGTCTGTGTAAGGCATCTGTTTGAGGCCAGCAACCCTCTTTGTGAGGTATTTTTGTGGCCTTTCCAGTTGTTGTAGATGTCTTGTGAGGTGCATACCAAAAGGGGCATTGTACTCTATAATGGGTCTAATGAGTGATGAGTAGAGGGGAACAATGACCTCTTTTTTCTGGATGAGAAACCTTTTGTGATGAGGTGTGCCACGTAGAAGGATTTCCTGACCACTGTGGCAATGTGATTATCAAAGGAGAGACTACTGTCCACCTGTGTCCAAGTAGGCTACCACCTATGTGGTAGTTCATGGGTACAGAATTTTTACCAAAGAGGATGACAATTCACTTTTTGGCATTGAGCTTGGGACCATGTCTTTTGACACCAGGCATCTGTCTCAGTGAGGCCTTTTGTAGGATGTCCACATCGTTAGGAGTTTCGATTATGGCTCCTAGTTTGCAGTCATCTGCCAAAGACCTTCTGTGTTAGCCTGTACTTCAGAGAAGTAGATACTAAACAGGAGAGGACCCAGGGCTGAACCCTGTGGTACTCCACTTGTCACTGGTCTGAAGTCTGATTTGGAGTCTGCTACTTTCACAGTGTGGGTTCTGTCAGTAATCTAGTTGGCAACCCATCTTGTGACATAGGGATTTATACCTAGTTTAGTGAGTTTATCTATAATTCCAGAGTGGGGGATGGTGTTGAATGCCTTGGCGAGATCTAGATAGGCTGTGTGAACCACCTTACCCTCATCTATGGCTTTGTGACTACTTCAAAGAAGTCTATCAGGTTTAGAAGACATGATCTGCCTTTTATAAACCCAAACTGTGTGGGGTCCAGAGTTTGGAGATCTCCAATGTCTTTGTTTATGGGTTCCATGGCCTTGCAGATGAGGCTCGTCAGGTTAATGGGGCGGTAGTTCCCGGGGTCTGTTGTGGCCCCCCTTTGTGGAGTGGGATAACTGTTGCAGTGCGCCATTTAATGGGCACAAAGCCTGAGGTGAGGCTATGATTGAACATGGTACTTAGGTGGGGTGCCAGTTCATTCTGTAGTTCATGTAGAAGGCAGCCTGGGATGTTGTCAGGTCCCATGGATGCTGTGTTCTTGGCTTTGGAGAGTGAGGTTTTTACCTGTGCAGCTGAGATTATAGGAACTTTGCATTCTTCCAGTATAAAGATGGGCCCTTTAGGTGGTGAGAGGGGGGTAAAGTTAGCACTGAACCTATCCTGCCAGGATGTTGGCAATATCAGTTGGTTCTGTATATTTAGTGTCATTGTGCTGTAACTCAGAGCAGATTTGAGTGTTGCCATTGAGATTTTTGACATAGCTATAGAATGCTTTGTGGTTGCCTTTAGAATCAGTGGTAATTTTGTTTTCATAACTAGCTTTGGAGGATTTTATGAGGGATCTCAGCTTCTTACTGAGGCTGACCAGGGAGTTCCTCCAATCGTGGGATTTTACTCTTTTTTGCAACAGTTTTTTTCTTCTGTTGTAGAGTTTGTTTATGGCAGAAGTCCACCAGATTGGCTTCCTTTTTTTGGAGGATAGCATCTTGGTTCTGTTAGGGACAGCACGATCCACGCACTCGTGTAAGTGCTTATAAAGTGCATTTGTGTAGGATTCAGCAGTCGTACCTCTATTGTCCATCTGCATGGGTGTCGTGAAGTTTGCCACTTCTGTCTTAAGAAGCGTGAAGTTGGCTTTGGATACATTTTTTACGGTTGTTTTCCTAATGGGGGGTGGGAGCGGGATGTGGATATCTAGGGTGATTAGCTTGTGGTCAGATCTGACCAACGAGGAGCTGACCTCTGGTGTGGAACACCGGTCACCCATGTTGGTGATGACCAGGTCTAGGATACTGCTGCCCCTGGTGGGGGTGTGGATAAGTTGATCCAAGGCGTTGGAATTGATGATTTCCAGAAAACGTTGAGCAAAAGAGTTGGTACATGAGTAGTTTTCCCAGTTAATGGTAGGGTAATTGAAGTCACCCATTATTAGAGAGTGTTGGGTTGTACCTTAATATTTTCCAGTGTATCAAGAAAGAGGAGTGGGAATCCTGGGGCATGGTGGGGGGTCTGTAGCAAGCTACAATCTGGACTGCGGTTTTGCCCAGAGTTAGTTGAACTTGGATAATCTCGGATGCATTATGCACTAGCCTGGAGGTGTGGATACCCTTAATGAATATGGACACGCCTCCACCTTTAGTGTTTCAGTCCGGGTTTGGTGGCCGAAAGGTGTGGTATGAATTATAGCCTGGTAATGTAGGGGAGCTCTCTGGAGCTTTGAACCAGTTCTCTGTCACTGCACAGATGTCAATGTTCACCATTTTAAGGAGTGCCTCGAGTGAGTGCATTTTGAGGTTTAGACTTGCTTGTACCTGTTACGGTGGTGAATTTGTCATTTGAACCTTGCCTAAAAAAGGCACTATAGGGGTGGCAAGAGCCTTTGCCAGTATCCGGAATCTCAAGGGGGGGCAGGTGCAGGCCATCTCTGGCAAAGCAGCGTGGTCTGTCGATCATGTCATCCCAGGCAGACAGATACTGGATTCCCTTAGAATGACACCAGTAGCTTAGCCAATTGTTAAAGTCAATCATTTTGTCCTTGTACTGTGGTGTCATTCTGGGTGATGGCAGGATGCTACTCAGGGCTAGGGTCATACCGGCCTGGGTACAAGATCGGAGAGCTCCTCCATGTCTCTTTTCATGTAGTCCAGGGAGGTACGTCTCAGGTCATTCACACCAACATGGAGAATAACAGAGTCATATTTACACTTGTTGTGGAGTGACCTGAGTGCGTGTGTTATGTGGCGGATCCTGACACCTGACAGGCAGCTGACAGTAACTGTTTTCTTGTTTAGCCTGGTGAGTGGAACATCAGTGTGCCTGACTATAGAGTCACCTATGACTAGAGTGTTGGGTACGTTATGCCTTATGGGCTGTAGTTGAGTGGCACACTGAGTATGCAGGCTATGTGTCATTTGGGTTGTGTTGCGGGGTGGAGGTTGCTTGCATTTCTGCTTTGGAGGTGTCTGTTGTTTGGGCAGATTTTTACTGAGAGCCTCCGTGAGTGTAGGTGTGTGTTTTGTGCTTCTGTGTGTGTTTTAGTGGTGTAGGTTTTGAGGGACTATGTGATGAGTGTGGTGTGGGGCAAGTGTTTACCTTCTCCTCTTGACTGTCTAGGCCAGTCTTTGGTGAAGAGAGCCTTGCTTCCAGTTTGGCTATATAAGTGCATCTCTCACAGGCCATAGTGCTGGATGGTAGGAGGAGAGGGTTGTCTGTGTACATGAGGCAATTGCTGCATTGTCCCAAGATGCCCAGATCATCAGGTAGACAGGAGAAAACACCGGGAGCTGACCTTTAGACATGCCTGAATAGGTGCTTATTTATTAAGTACTAAAAACTGTTTTCCTCTAGACAAGTGAGGAAAGTTGAGTGTTGTAGTAATTTGTAACTTCGTTAGTGCTTACAATGAGTTCTGAACAAGTGCTGAGAACAGACTTTATGGCGCCAGGAATAGTTTAACCCCAGTTAAGTGGGGGGGGGGGGGCTTAGGAGCTCACAATCCATACATGACCTGCCACAGGAAAGGGGGAAGCAAGCTTAGAATTTTTTTTCAGTAAAGTGGAAATGGAGAAAGCTGGAACAGAAGTTAATTCAACGTTAAGAATCTGAGTGGGTTGGCCTTCACAAATGTTCTCAGACTGAGTGAAAAATTACAGTTCCTAGCTGTAGCCACTAAATGAAGGTTTTAAACAGATCAAGGAGTAGAGTCAAGAATGCTTTTAACTGTAAACAGACAAAAATGCACAGAAAGGCTTGGATAGAGCACTCACAAACAGAAAATACAACTCTCAGTATGAAAAAGTAGTTTACAGTTAAGTAATGTTAAAACAGTATAAAACAGTATGTTTTATCACATGCTGTGATGTCACAGCTTCCTGGTCCTTCCCCTACCCCTAGAGAAAGTAAAGGCTAGAACACGGAAACAGTATGAGTCAGGACCCTGCTGTGAGCTGTCAATCACAGCAGGTAACAGCTCAAATTACCCTTAGCATTTTGACATCTAGGGAAGTTAGGTGTAAAAGGGGGTGGGAGATGAGTCAAAGTAGTACAATTCAGGCTTCACAAAAGACAGCAGTTTAGCCATTCTAAAAAGAAGCAGCAGTAAAAAGCACTTTGAAAGCCTGTTCTGTGGCATTTGCACCGTTTGTGTAGTCACTGAACAGCATGAAATGTTTCTCAAAACTAACTGACTGAAAGACAGCAGTGTATGCATGTAAAATCAATGTAGTGACAGGAGCTTTAGGAAGAAAGAGGCCTGCGTGATATAATTTTTTATAGACAAGCACTGCATTGTGGGATACTAAGAGGCAGACTAAACAATCAATTACTTCAAAATGCCAGACAACCATGTGGTCAGACAAAGAAATTACATATAAAAATATTTAAAACCTGTACATAGTCCCAGAGTGGTGTTAAAATGTAGGAAACACCAAACCATGATGAAATAAACATTTTTTTTGAGTCTGTGGGTGCGGTTCTCCTTTAACATAATGATTTACATGTTTTGCTACTGAAGATAGCCTGATTTGTTTAGTATTTGTAGTGTCTTTGTCTGACAGGATGCAGTTAAAAATCACCAGCTATCAACATTTCTCCTTTACAGAGTATAGCATTATAATATTTACAAGTTATGTACTCACCATAACTTGGCATCTGTGTTGTCCACTTTTCATTCTTCCTCACTACTGGATCTGGGATCCGATATGGCCACTTTCCAACAGACTTTAGATCCAAGCCTCAAGCTCCTCCCTTTACCCATAATCTCTTTCAGCATCCCTAAGCCCTCAGATCAAGTTTGCTGGCTTCTATATGCATACATCTGTATGAAACTGTCATACCATGGTAATAAATATAAACCACCAAAGAGGTTTAATATCTTGAGCAGGCTCAAAACAAGAAACTAAGTTTTGAAAAATATCCAGGAAGATTTCAGGAACAAAGGCAGGGTGATGGATGGGGGGGTGAGGAAAAATGAGAAGTGGACAACAGAGATGCCAAGTTATGTTAAGTACATAACTTATAAATCTGATGTTGTCCTTTTCATTTTTCCTCACTACTGGGTCAGCGTCCCCAGCTACATAACTCTTGGGTGGCCTTCATGGAAGGATATGATGGGAGCACTGTTGAACCAAAAGCAACTCTGTTTCTGGAGATAATGTCCAGCTTGTAATGGGTAACAAAGGTATGTACAGTAGACCAAGTGGCTGTTAACAAATATCGTCAATAGAAGATCTGCAGGAAAAGGCAGCTGATGATGACATGGACCTAGTTGAATGGACTTTAGGTGAGCAAGGCAGACTTAGACCTTTGGCATGGTAAATGAATGAAATGCAGTCAGTAATCCATTTAGCTAAAGTAACCCTAGACATCACTTGTCCTAGATGTCTGGATGAAAAGGACACAAAAAGCTGATCAGACCTTCTAGTTTGCATTGTTCTGTGAAAATAAAAATGTAACTGTCAATGCACATCTAAAAGGTGTAGCATATATTCATCTTTGTTCAAAAAGTTAGGATAAAACACTGGGAGTTGTACAGATTGGCTAAGGTTTGACTCCGTGGCAACCTTGGGCATAACGGAGGGATTAGTTCAAAGAGCTACTCTGTCCTTGTGGAAGACAATATAAGGGAGTTTTGCTGATACTGCCTGCAACTCAGAAAGTCTCTTCACTGAAGTAACCACTACAAGCAGAATAGTTTTCCAGGAAAAAAGAAGTTATGTCTTACCATAACGTTCCATCTGTGTTATCGATCTCCACTAATCCTCAACTGTGAGCTTGGTTCTGAGCCTCAGAACCGACTCTGGAATTATTCCAGTTCACGCCTTCCAAAACTCTCAAGCTAAGCTCTACCCACAATGCTCCTCACCAAATTACCTCAGACTGAGTCTGCAAACAATAGTGACAGACAAGAAATAATAGATAAGAGGCCATATCTGTGTCCCTATTATGAAAGCCAATCTTTGGGAAGATTGGATCAACCAAGAGTTCTAAAGGGAGGGGGAAGGAGGGAGGGAATGTCAAGGATTAGTGAAGATCGACAACACAGATGGAACATTATGGTAATACATAACTTATTTATCTGATGTTGTCAATCTTCACGTAATCCTTGACTGTGGGACAGAGTCCCTAGCTACCTGGATCTTGGGAGGTCTCATGTAAGAATATTTCTGAGCACCATTGAGCCAAATGATGCACGTCCCCTAGAGACCAGGTCCAGTTTGCAATGCATACCAAGCCGCGTTGGTGCAGCAGTTAGCATTGTCGCCTCATAGCAACAGGTTCTCCCGTTTGATTCTCAGCTGGAGTGCCTTCTGTGTGGAGTCTGCATGTCCTCCCCACGGTCGAGTGACGTTAAAGACATGCAGGTAGGTGTGAGCGTGAATGGGTGTGCCTTCGTTGAAGGTTGGGCAACGGGCTGGCAACTCGGCACCGTAAAAATCCACTGCCAATCATGAGTGGACCGGAGCTCCGCTGTGGCGACCCCTAACCGGGAAAAGCCGAAAGTCTTTAAAGAAAGGTATGAGGAGATGCCCATGTTGCTGCTGCACAAATATCATCTAAAGAAGTTCTGGAATGAAAAACTGCAGATGCTGCTATTGCTCTAGTTGAATGTGCTTTTAAAGGTCCTGGTGGGTGGAATCCCTTTCTGCTGTAAACATAGGTGACACAGTCCTTAAGCCATTTAGCCATAGTAACTTTAGATACTGGACTCCCTAAAGTAACTGAAGACAAGGAAATAATTAGCTGGTCAGATTTTCTGATATCTTTTGTTCTGTGAAGGTAGAAATGTAATTGCCTGTGTAAATGTAGACAGTACTCCCCCTTATTGGAAATGTTGGTAAAAAACACCTCCCCCCCCCAGGCACACAACCTATGGTGAGAGACAGGAGTACTTAGGTTGACAACAAGCTTACATTCGACCATCATGTAGCGGCAATGGTCAGAAAAGTCTTTTACTTGGTTCATCTCTTAAGTAAAGGGATTGCATCCAGAAAAAAGGAGGTTATTACCTCTCTGTACTCCTCCCTCATTAGGCCTATAATTGAGTATAATGCTCCGTTTGGTATGTACCTCTCCAAACACCTGCCCAACTGGAAAGGCCACAGAAATACCTCACAAACAGAATCCATGGCCTCCAACACCTGTCCTATGCAGAAAGGCTCAAATCACTATCACTCTACTTGGTATCATACAGATTGCTCACAAGTGATCTGTGTCTCGCTTAGAAAGCAATATCAGACCCTGCCCTACTAGAGATGCTCCATATCCATAAGTCTATCTCCTCGCGCATTACCTGCTTGAAAGGCCTAAATCTAATATGTGACATCAACAAAACATGCTGGCGAGACATATCAGAGTACCTCGCTGACCCTCTTCAAGTGTAACCTTGATGAGTGGATGGGAAACCACACATTTATCCTAGGGGTTCCACCTTTGTCTCTCACTGACAGGGGTGACAGGTGCTGACTGAGGTTTCTTTTTTGGAGATAAACTCTTGGCTAGGCTTGTAAGGGTCCCAGAGGCATTAGCCTAGTAACCTCCTATGATCCTATGAAAAGACCGGGAGATGTAAATTCTGATTGATATTTGACTTGGAAACAACCTTTGGTAGGAAGGAGGGATTTGTCCAGAGGCAGACCCTGTCCTTATGAAAAATTAAGTAGGGGGTTTGCAGGATAAGGCTTGCATTTCAGATATTCTTCTGGCAGAAGTAATAGCTATTAAAAATAAGGTTTTCCAGGACAAGAATTTTAAATCACAATTTGCTGAAGGCTCAAAAGGGGTAGAAATAAGAGACTGAAGTACCAGATTAAAATCCCATGGTGCATTGGGTTCTTTATATGGAGGCCTGAGCATTAAGGTTCATTTCCAAAAGACTTTGCAAAGTTAATGTGACATAAGGGATGAACCATTGAAACCAATATGGAAGTCAGATATCACAGCAAGATGCACTCATACAGTAGAGGCTGATGCACCTTCTTCAAACAGTAAAGTCAAAAAGTCTAAAACTTTATCACTGGGTGATGAATATGGGTCAAGATTACAGTCTAGCAACCATTTAGTAAGTAGCGCACAAATTAACTGAACCTTGGTTTGCAGTTTGCGGGTAACACTATAGAGTATAATGGTGGAAATGCTCTTTGTTTACTGAGACCCCTTACCCATGAATCACAGATCTAGAAGTGCGGGGAGAAAAGGAAGAGTAGAGTACAACGCAACGACAGCGTGGAGTGGAATCTGTCTACAGTCAAGAGAAGACGCTTCTAAACTCAGGTTTTATTTTTAACATTTCTTCTTTAGAATTGACTAATGAACACATTGAGTTATTAAATAAAGGGCTGAGTTTTGTTCCCACAAGAAGGGCAGACCATGCAGAAACGTTAAAAGATCCGAGACTCCAAGGCAGGAACCTTCACTTAAAACTATATTCAATGACAATATGAATCATATACCTCCATACAAAAAACCTAGTACTTTTATTCCCATTATCGATCCGGTGATAGAAACTTTTGTGAAAGCATGTGAACTGGAGTTTAGACAGTTGTTTTGTGTTGGAACTAAGACTGGTTTTTGTAATATGTCTAGTCAAAATCATTCTGCCTTGAATGAACTGAAGAATATGCACTCTATTGAGATAAAGGCTGCTGACAAAGGTGGCGGAATTGTTGTCATGGATAGAGACTTATACATTAAACAAATGAAGTTGCTGATTAATGACATTGTAACCTATTTCTAAAGTAATTGTAAAGACCATTGAAGAAAAAGTCTCTTTTCTGATATTTGACTTGCTGACAACAAATTTCATCAATGAAGATCTGTAACTTTTTTAACATAACACATCCGGTGATACCTAGAACATATGGCCTGCCCAAGATACACAAGAATAGGGAGATTCCTCCCATGAGATCCATTGTATCTGGCGCAGGCTGGTGTACTGAGCCTTTGTCAATTTTTATAGAAAACAGTTTACATCCTTTGTTAGACAGTTGTGAAACTATACTTAAGGACACAAAAGCTTTTTGAGAGAGACTGCACATGGTTACATCAACCATTGGCAATGATTATATGTTTGTTACTCTAGACACAGAATCTCTTTTTACCAGTATTCCCAATATATGGGGGATAGATATGATAAGAGACTTTTTGACCAGGAATACATCTTTTTCCAATACCAAGGTTCAGTTAATATGTGCGCTTCTTGAGAATGTACTAGAAAATAACGTGCAATTTTGAGAAATAGTTCTATCTCCAGAAAGTTGGCATAGCTATGGGGACCCCATGTGCTAACAGCTACGCCAACTTAGTACTGACACACTGGGAATCTATGTACATTTTGTCAGATACTAATAGATTTCATCATAAGAATTTATGGTACGTCCGTTTTGTTGATGACATTTTTTTGTTATGGAAAGGTGATTCAGAAGACTTAGAAGCTTTGGTCCAGTACATGCATAGCACAACTGATTTCCTGAAATTTTCTTTTAAGGCCTCTTCGAGTGAGATTGAGTTTCTAGATACAGTATTGATTAAATCTGATCCTAACCAAGCATCTAGTAGTATCTTTAAGAAACCAACTAGGAAGAATGCACTTCTACATTATAGCAGTATGCACCTCAGACATATTCCTTGGAACACTTTGAAAGGGCAGATTTATATACAGTGTTACGGTTACACCATAATGATACAGCCATTGTGGAACTCAAAAAAGAATTTTTGGACAGAGGCTATTCATCCAGAGATAGAGATAGAGCCATTGATGGAGCATGGGCAGAAAGAAGGAGCAGATGTAAACCGGACGTATAAGAGAATTTAAGTACCTTTATCTGCACTTTTTTTTTAAAAAATACAGTATTTAATTTGAGTGTTGAAGGAATTTTTAACTGAAGTTATTCTGCTCTTCAGTAACTTGAACTGAAGCTAGTGTTGGCTGAATTTTGTTATTTGCTAGTAATTACAGGTGTGGGGGTAGCCACATTCTTTGATTTCCTGTCCTTGCATATTTAAACTGGTGCATGTGAAATAATTCCTGCTTTAAAACTTCAGCTTGGCCAGCTAAGAACTTGGTTATATTCAACTGGACGTATAAGAGAATTTAAGTACCTTTATCTGCACTTTTTTTTTAAAAAATACAGTATTTAATTTGAGTGTTGAAGGAATTTTTAACTGAAGTTATTCTGCTCTTCAGTAACTTGAACTGAAGCTAGTGTTGGCTGAATTTTGTTATTTGCTAGTAATTACAGGTGTGGGGTAGCCACATTCTTTGATTTCCTGTCCTTGCATATTTAAACTGGTGCGTGTGAAATAATTCCTGCTTTAAAACGTCAGCTTGGCCAGCTAAGAACTTGGTTATATTCAACTGGACGTATAAGAGAATTTAAGTACCTTTATCTGCACTTTTTTTTTAAAAAATACAGTATTTAATTTGAGTGTTGAAGGAATTTTTAACTGAAGTTATTCTGCTCTTCAGTAACCTGAACTGAAGCTAGTGTTGGCTGAATTTTGTTATTTGCTAGTAATTACAGGTGTGGGGGTAGCCACATTCTTTGATTTCCTGTCCTTGCATATTTAAACTGGTGCGTGTGAAATAATTCCTGCTTTAAAACGTCAGCTTGGCCAGCTAAGAACTTGGTTATATTCAACTGGACGTATAAGAGAATTTAAGTACCTTTATCTGCACTTTTTTTAAAAAATACAGTATTTAATTTGAGTGTTGAAGGAATTTTTAACTGAAGTTATTCTGCTCTTCAGTAACCTGAACTGAAGCTAGTGTTGGCTGAATTTTGTTATTTGCTAGTAATTACAGGTGTGGGGGTAGCCACATTCTTTGATTTCCTGTCCTTG
Organism: Protopterus annectens; assembly: GCF_019279795.1. NCBI lineage: Eukaryota > Metazoa > Chordata > Ceratodontiformes > Protopteridae > Protopterus > Protopterus annectens. Next base: position 232,202,344 of record NC_056728.1, on the reverse strand, counting down.
CATATTTAAACTGGTGCATGTGAAATAATTCCTGCTTTAAAACTTCAGCTTGGCCAGCTAAGAACTTGGTTATATTCAACTGGACGTATAAGAGAATTTAAGTACCTTTATCTGCACTTTTTTTTTTAAAAAATACAGTATTTAATTTGAGTGTTGAAGAAATTTTTAACTGAAGTTATTCTGCTCTTCAGTAACTTGAACTGAAGCTAGTGTTGGCTGAATTTTGTTATTTGCTAGTAATTACAGGTGTGGGGATAGCCACATTCTTTGATTTCCTGTCCTTGCATATTTAAACTGGTGCATGTGAAATAATTCCTGCTTTAAAACTTCAGCTTGGCCAGCTAAGAACTTGGTTATATTCAACTGGACGTATAAGAGAATTTAAGTACCTTTATCTGCACTTTTTTTTTTAAAAATACAGTATTTAATTTGAGTGTTGAAGGAATTTTTAACTGAAGTTATTCTGCTCTTCAGTAACTTGAACTGAAGCTAGTGTTGGCTGAATTTTGTTATTTGCTAGTAATTACAGGTGTGGGTTAGCCACATTCTTTGATTTCCTGTCCTTGCATATTTAAACTGGTGCATGTGAAATAATTCCTGCTTTAAAACGTCAGCTTGGCCAGCTAAGAACTTGGTTATATTCAACTGGACGTATAAGAGAATTTAAGTACCTTTATCTGCACTTTTTTTAAAAAATACAGTATTTAATTTGAGTGTTGAAGGAATTTTTAACTGAAGTTATTCTGCTCTTCAGTACTTGAACTGAAGCTAGTGTTGGCTGAATTTTGTTATTTGCTAGTAATTACAGGTGTGGGGGTAGCCACATTCTTTGATTTCCTGTCCTTGCATATTTAAACTGGTGCATGTGAAATAATTCCTGCTTTAAAACGTCAGCTTGGCCAGCTAAGAACTTGGTTATATTCAACTGGACGTATAAGAGAATTTAAGTACCTTTATCTGCACTTTTTTTTAAAAAAAATACAGTATTTAATTTGAGTGTTGAAGGAATTTTTAACTGAAGTTATTCTGCTCTTCAGTAACTTGAACTGAAGCTAGTGTTGGCTGAATTTTGTTATTTGCTAGTTATTACAGGTGTGGGGGTAGCCACATTCTTTGATTTCCTGTCCTTGCATATTTAAACTGGTGCATGTGAAATAATTCCTGCTTTAAAACTTCAGCTTGGCCAGCTAAGAACTTGGTTATATTCAACTGGACGTATAAGAGAATTTAAGTACCTTTATCTGCACTTTTTTTTTAAAAAAATACAGTATTTAATTTGAGTGTTGAAGGAATTTTTAACTGAAGTTATTCTGCTCTTCAGTAACTTGAACTGAAGCTAGTGTTGGCTGAATTTTGTTATTTGCTAGTAATTACAGGTGTGGGGATAGCCACATTATTTGATTTCCTGTCCTTGCATATTTAAACTGGTGCATGTGAAATAATTCCTGCTTTAAAACTTCAGCTTGGCCAGCTAAGAACTTGGTTATATTCAAATGGACGTATAAGAGAATTTAAGTACCTTTATCTGCACTTTTTTTTTAAAAAATACAGTATTTAATTTGAGTGTTGAAGGAATTTTTAACTGAAGTTATTCTGCTCTTCAGTAACTTGAACTGAAGCTAGTGTTGGCTGAATTTTGTTATTTGCTAGTAATTACAGGTGTGGGGGTAGCCACATTCTTTGATTTCCTGTCCTTGCATATTTAAACTGGTGCATGTGAAATAATTCCTGCTTTAAAACGTCAGCTTGGCCAGCTAAGAACTTGGTTATATTCAACTGGACGTATAAGAGAATTTAAGTACCTTTATCTGCACTTTTTTTTAAAAAATACAGTATTTAATTTGAGTGTTGAAAGAATTTTTAACTGAAGTTATTCTGCTCTTCAGTACTTGAACTGAAGCTAGTGTTGGCTGAATTTTGTTATTTGCTAGTAATTACAGGTGTGGGGGTAGCCACATTCTTTGATTTCCTGTCCTTGCATATTTAAACTGGTGCATGTGAAATAATTCCTGCTTTAAAACTTCAGCTTAGCCAGCTAAGAACTTGGTTATATTCAACTGGACGTATAAGAGAATTTAAGTACCTTTATCTGCACTTTTTTTTTAAAAATACAGTATTTAATTTGAGTGTTGAAGGAATTTTTAACTGAAGTTATTCTGCTCTTCAGTAACTTGAACTGAAGCTAGTGTTGGCTGAATTTTGTTATTTGCTAGTAATTACAGGTGTGGGGATAGCCACATTCTTTGATTTCCTGTCCTTGCATATTTAAACTGGTGCATGTGAAATAATTCCTGCTTTAAAACTTCAGCTTGGCCAGCTAAGAACTTGGTTATATTCAACTGGACGTATAAGAGAATTTAAGTACCTTTATCTGCACTTTTTTTTAAAAATACAGTATTTAATTTGAGTGTTGAAGGAATTTTTAACTGAAGTTATTCTGCTCTTCAGTAACTTGAACTGAAGCTAGTGTTGGCTGAATTTTGTTATTTCCTAGTAATTACAGGTGTGGGGATAGCCACATTCTTTGATTTCCTGTCCTTGCATATTTAAACTGGTGCATGTGAAATAATTCCTGCTTTAAAACTTCAGCTTGGCCAGCTAAGAACTTGGTTATATTCAACTGGACGTATAAGAGAATTTAAGTACCTTTATCTGCACTTTTTTTAAAAAATACAGTATTTAATTTGAGTGTTGAAGGAATTTTTAACTGAAGTTATTCTGCTCTTCAGTTATTCCCACCCACCCGCCCTGTTTTTGTTTTGGTGTTAATCTTAGTGGCATTGAAACTGCCCGCCTCAGCCTGCCACTGGGCCCATCTCATTTGCTCACTCAACTGAGTGCAGTGAGATCATATTCTGATTTCAGGCACTCCTACTGTGTACAAAGAGAGCATCTGGGAAATAGAAAAAAAAATTAAGCTTATTTCCTGCCTTTCTTGTTAAGTGGTACAGACTATTTGTAGGCTTCTGAGCCCCCAAGCCCTTCTGTGTTTGAGGGAAGTCTTCTAGCTTGTTTTTTTTCTTATAACTAGCCAGTTTTCTAGTTTCAGCACTCAAATCTGTTTCTTTGATCTCAGCACTTGTTCAGAAAAAAAAAAATTAATCTGCTTTTACTGTACTTGTGTTTCTACCTACTTCTTTTTACTTTTGCATCATCTTAAAATACTCAATTGTATTTATTACTGCTTGGTGTAACTCATTCTAAGCCTTTTGGTTTAAACACTTGGGCTTCAGACCAGTTAGTTGTTTTGCACTGAGAGGGTTTGTGGTCTGCACTGTTGTGGCAGAACAGGTAGCTTACATCCTTCTAGGTTGAGAACTGCTGATTGAGGGCTCAGTGTCTGTTATTCTAAAAGTGTATTAATTCTGGTTTAAGCACTTGGGCTTTCAAGCCAGTTATTTTACATTAAGAGGGTTCGTGGTCTACACTCTTGTGGGAGGAGAGGCTGGACTCTGCCCTTCTGAGCTGGGAATTTCTGGTTAAAGGCTTATAGTGCATGCATATCTGAACTGTTTCTTACTGAAGTTGGTGCGCCTTGTTTGCTGTGGCATAGACTGGATTCGGGCCTGCTGGATCTAGCTTTGTTTGTGTAACTTGAGCACTAATCCAGACATTCTCTAAAGTATTCAATGGTATTTATTACTGCTTGGTTGTAACTTGATTAAAGTGTAGCTATCATTCAAGTCTTTTGGATTAAGCACTTGGGCTTCAGACCAGTTGTTTTACATTAGGAAGGTTTGTGGCAAGCACTGTGGTGGCAGGACAGGTAGCTTTCATCCTTCTAAGTTGGGAACTGCTGATTGAGAGCCCAGTGTTCAAGTGTATTAGTTCTAGTTTAGGCACTTGGGCTTCAGGCCAGTTATTTTACATTAAGAAGGTTCGTGGTCTGCACTCTTGTGGGAGAAGAGGCTGGACTCTGCCCTTCTGAGTTGGGAATTTCTGGTTAAAGGTTTATAGTGCCTGAATATTTGAACTGTATCTTACTGAAATTGGTTCACCTGGTTTGCTCTAGCATAGACTAGATCCAGGCCTGCTGAATCTAGCTTTGTTTATATGCTTGTTGTTTGCTTGTTATTTCCCTGGAAGCTAATTCCACCTAATACGCAACTTCTCAGCGCTTCTGTGGATCACTAGTGATATCTGCATTGCTTACTGTACTTATTTCCTTGTTTCACTTGAAAGAAAGTTACTGTTTGTCGTTTTTACATTTAGTTACTTGTAACACATTGCACTCAAGTTACCTGGCACTTGCTCACTAAAGCAATTATATAAGTCAGCACTAAAAATTAAAAGCACTACACCCTCACTCCCCACTGGCCCTTGTTTTCAATTAAGGAATTCCCAATATTATTCTAGCATGTCCAAAGGTCAGTTGTCAATCTTCTCTCCGGTCCAGCTGGTGAATCTGGGAATCTTGAGGCAATGTTATAACTGCTTCATGTACACAGACAACCCTCTCCTCCTCCCACATAACACAAATACTTGCGAGAGATGCAGCTATTTAGCCAAACTGGAGGCTGAGCTCTCTCAACTCAGGACTGGCAAGACCAGACAGGAGGAGAAGGCAACTACACACACCACAAAACCAGCCTCACATAATGCTACCACTCCACTGAATCAAACACATAAACACACAAAGACATACTCGGAGGCTCTGAGTAAAAATTTACCTAAACAGCAGAGGCCTCCAAAGCAGACACCCAAACAACTGCTACCTCAAGACACCCCACAAGCAACACATAAACCACAAAAGCAGTGTGCAAAGCAGTCACAGCCCTTAAGGCCAAATACAACACCAAACATACTTGTCATAGGTGACTCCATAGTCAGACACACTGGCGTCCCACTCACCAGGCTGAACAAGGAGAGGGTCACAGTAAGCTGCCTATCGGGCTAGAATCCGCCACATAACACAAGCACTCGGGTCACTCCACGGCAAGTACAAATATGACACAGTCATTGTCCATGCTGGTGTGAGCGACCTGAGACGTACCTCCCTGGACTACATGAAAAGAGACATAGAGGAGCTCTCTGATTATGTAGCCCAGGCAGGTATGACCCTAACCCTGAGCAGTATCCTTCCTTCACCAAGAATGATGCCACAATATAGAGACAAGATGATCAGCTTTAACAATTGGCTTAATGTCTGGTGTCATTCAAAGGGGATCCAGTGTCTGTCTGCCTGGGATGACATGCTTGACAAGCCACGCTGCTTCGCAAGGGGCGGCTTGCACCTGTCACCCCTGGGATTCTGGATATTGGCTAAGGCTCTTGCCACCCCATAGTGCCTTTTTTAGGCAAGGCTCAAGTTCTAAACCTACCACCCTAGAAAACAAAATGGGAAGAAACTGAGGGTAATGCTGCTCAATGCCAGAAGTCTAAATCTCAAAATGCACGCACTCGAGGCCCTTCTCAGTATGGAGAACATCGATGTCTGTGCTGTAACTGAAACCTGGTTCAAGGCTCCTGAGAGCACCCGGCACTATTAGGTTTTACCTCATATCATGCGTCCCGGCCCCAAAACCCGGACCACACCACAAAAGGAGGGTGTATCCATATTCATAAAGGATACCCACACCTCCAGGTTGGTGGCAACGCACAGCTTCGGAAACCATCCAGGTGCAACTACCCATAGGCAAAACTGCTCTACAAATTGTAGCATGCTACAGGCCACCCTCTCAAACTCAGGAACCCCACACAGCCTTCCTGAAGACACTGGAGGGTATAAATGTATCTCCAAACACCATCATATTGGGTGACTTCAACTACCGAATATAGACTGGGAACATTACTCAAGCCCTAACTTTCTAGCCCAACGGTTCCTGGAGTTCATAAATTCAAATGCCATGGAACAGCTAGTCACTATTCCCACGAGAGGAGAAAATATACTAGATCTCATTGTCACAAACATGGGGACAAAATGCTCCACACCGGAAGTATATCCCTCATTGGTGAGATCTGATCATAAACTAATCTCACTGGAAATCCACATCCCGCCCCACCCCAAACAAAAAGACCATAGTGAAGAACTTCTCTAAAGCAAACTTCACACTACTCAAGACTGGTGTGGTATCCTTCAAGGCCCCTGAGCCAGTGGAAACCACAACCCAAGCTGGAAGCCCTTACAAATGCCTTCTATGAACACCTCCAGGACTGCATGGATCAGGCAATCCCAAATAAAACCAAGACTCTTTCCACAAAGGGCAAACGTCCAGTCTGGTGGACCCCAGCCATTAACAAACTTTACAATGAGGAGAAAGCTATTACATGATAGAAAAATCCATAAAAGGGAAGTCACCCTGATCATTATTAGTAAAAAATACGAGCACTCATAAAATCAACTAAGGCCAATTTTGAGAGAAAAATTGCCATGGATTCAAAGGACAATCATAAGGCCTTTTTCAGCTATGTTAGGAACCTGGGTGGAAACTCCCAGATATGCTCAGAATTGGTCCAAAATGATACAAAATCACTGAACCCACAGATATTGCCAACATACTGGCAGACAGGTTCAGTGCAAACTTCACCCCCCTCTCCCCCACTAAAGGAGAGATAACTATCCCAGCCGAGTGTAGCCTCCCAGACATCTCAAATGCGCAGGTGAAAGCTGCTCTCTCTAAAGCTAAAAACACAGCATCAATGGGACCGGATGGTGTCCCCGGCTGTGTGCTACACGAGCTAAATGAGGAATTAAACCCGCACATAAGGCAGCTGTTTAATCTCAGCCTTACCACAGGATACGTGCCCAAGGAGTGGCGTACGGCAACTGTTGTCCCACTCCACAAAGGTGGCGCCTCTACGGACCCTGGTAATTACCGCCCCATAAGCTTAACAAGTCTAGTCTGCAAAGCTATGGAGAGGATCATAATGGAGCTCATAAACAAAGATATAGGGACTTGCAGACATTGGACCCGACCCAGTTTGGCTTTGTCAAGGGAAGATCATGCCTTTTGATCTTGGTCGACTTCTTTGAAACAGTCACCAAGGCCATTGATGAGGGAATGGCAGTCCATACAGCCTACCTTGACCTTGCAAAGGCTTTCGACACAATACCCCACTCTGGTATTGTAGAAAAACTTACCAGCTTAAATGTAAACCCATATGTCACAAGATGGGTTGCAAACTGGCTTAAGGACAGAACCCACAGGGTTAGAGTTGCTGGCGCTGTGTCAGACTCCAAGCCGGTCACAAGTGGTGTCCCACAGGGCTCGGTCCTTGGCCCCCTATTGTTTGGCATCTACTTCTCAGAAGTACAGGCCAACATGGGAGGACTTTGGCTGACAAAGTTTGCAGACGACTGCAAACTGGGCGCCATAGTGGAAAGTGCATCGGACACGGATATCCTTCAGAAGGGACTCACGGAAACAGATAGCTGGTGCCAGAGCCAGGGCCTGAAGTTAAACGCCAAAAAATGTATAGTCATACCCTTCGGGAAAAACAAGGTAACCCCAAGCTACCATATAGGTGGCAATCCACTAAGCACAGAAGAGGTTATCAGGGACCTGGGGACCCAGGTTTTCAGTGGCCTTTCTTTTGACACTCACATTGCTAAAGTGGTTAGAAAGACCTTCTACATTGCCCACCTGATCATGAAGGGATTCACATCCAGATCTAGTGAGGTCATTGTTCCCCTGTACTCTTCACTTATCAGACCAATGATCGAGTACAATGCCCCATTCGGGATGTATCTCACCCGACATCTGCAGCAATTGGAGAGACCCCAAAAGTTCCTCACCAAAAGGATAAAGGGACTCCAAAATCTGTCATATGCTGCCAGAATGAAGAAACTCCAGCTCTATTCAGTCGCATACCGTCTGCTCAGAGGTGACATGTGCCTGACATACAAGGCCATGTCCAACCCGGAATTAATGGACATGCTCCACCTCAAAAAATCCAAATCCACCAAAACCACTAGAGCAAGTGACTTAAACCTTAGCACGGATATAAATAGGACGTGCTGGAAAGATAGATTTATCACTCAGAGACTCCCTATGCTGTGGAATAAAATCCCAGTCCATGTGAGGCAGAGCACCTCGCTGACTCTGTTCAAGAGAAATCTAGACCTGTGGATGGGAGATCGTAGGTTTACCCCGGGAATCATCTCTGTGTCACTGCTGGACAGAGGCACAACAAACTAATGGGCACAGTATTTTTTCATATAAGGGGTGGCGTAAGCCACAAAAATTTGGGCTACGCTTATAAATGCCTTAGGGCAGATAGCCTAGTATAAACCTATGAACCTATGAACCTATATTTTAGTAATAGTACAGCAGTTTCTGTTCCCTCTAGTCAGCAAACCTCTTGCACCAATACTTTCAGGATAATGCTGCAATATTCTAGTGATATCAATGAATACTGCAGCATCATTAAGAAGAATTGGAACATTTTACATACTGTTCCAGCGCTGATGAATAAGATTGGACATAAACCTGCCTTTTGTTTTAGGAACAACATGTCCCTTAAACAGCATCTTTGCAATATAAACCAGCCTAGTGTTAAAAGAAGTTATATGTCTGTTAGAAAGGGCACTTTTCAATGTAAAAGTTGCTCAGCATGCAAGTATATCTATACTCACTCACGCTATACACACCCAGTATGTAACTTTACCATCAATGTAGATTATTATGCTGATTGCTGAACTGTTAACCCAGTGTACTTTTCATTTTGCCAAAAATGCCATGCATTTTATGTAGGCAAAACCAATAGACTACTTAAAGAAAGATACTTGATCATACTAGGGACACTAATAACAAGAAGGAAAACAATGCACTAGCTGCCCATATTATGATGACAGATCAAACTCATAGTTTTAAATTTTTAGTATTGCAGATAATAGATATTAATGTTCGGGGAAGAGACATAGTAAACCGTACTGAGGTAGCGGAACAAAAATGGATTCTTCTGCTTAATGCAGAGAAGCCTCCAGGACTTAATGGGGTCTTCTCACTTAAACCTTTTTTGAAGGCACGCAGACTAAGACACAAATAATTGTATGTACATATTTAAAGCATTTTTTCACCCTATATTACATACTGTTTTAGTGCTTGCTTTTATGTTTCTTACCCCAGCATTTCTAAATTGATTGTTATAATCACTGACTGTAAGTGGTTCAATTGATTTAAATGGGTTAATTAACTGTTGTTGGTTAATAACGGAGGTATAAAAAGACTTTTTGCTTCAGTTTTTACTTGTCTGATGAAGCGACTGGTACGTTGCAAAAGCGCTCACATTTTTACCTGTTTTACTGTTTTTAAATAAAGAGTCTTGCTGTGTAAGTTTTTCATGCAGCATTTTGTTTTTAGATATGGAAACACTTACAATCCTACAAGTCTGAGGTGAGCTGCTACCAGGAGACTGGCTCCCAGGTGGAAGTGCAGGAATCTTGTGGACCACTTGTCCATTTTTATATGGTAATATGCATCCTGAAAATCTATTGAGCACATACAATTGTCTTTTTCCAAAAAAAGAAGTAGAGACTGAACAGAGACCATCTGGAATTTCGTCTAATTAGTGATTTGTTCAACTGACTGAGATCCAAAATCGGTCTCTTGTTTTCTTTGGCGCTAAAAACAATCTGGAGTAAACTCCTGATTCTCTCTGGTCTGGTGGGATTGCTTGGATGACTCTTTTGTCGAGCAGTTTTTAAATTTCTCAGACTGCTGCATCCCTGTGACTGGGTAGAATGTCCAGGATTATTCTTTATCTTTTTGCTTCTTCTGAAAAGGGGATGTTGTAACTTCTGGTAATATTCCGCTGCACCCATTTGTCCTTCACTGTTATTCTTTACCAGGCATGTTGCTGCAGAGATAATCATCCCTGACTGCCTCCAGAGGAAGGCAATAGGGCCTCCTTTCAGGAGTGCGGATAGGAGTTACCAGAGAAAGAGTCCCTGGAACCCTGATTCTGCAGCCCATTTCTGCCTCTTGAATGGCGTCTCCCATTATTACTCCCTACTCTGCCCCGGGTCATTGCCACAAGTCCTGGAAAGGTCCTTGGGTCTTTCTGAACCACAGCCGCCCACTTCACTGATTCCTGGAATAAGGCTGTTGAGGGGTGGAGAAGCATGCACCCACAGCAGAAAGGGTCTTCCCAGCTTCTCACATCTGGCTAGATTCTCTTTAACTTTGGGACCAAATAGGGAAGTTCCATCAAATGAGGTGTTGACGAAAGAAGACTTAAATGGCTCTACAAAATCACATAACCGCATCGAGGCATGTTTCCTGATCACCACGCCTGAATCTGCTGCTCTTGTCATCCTTCAATTGCATGAGCAATTGGCCTCATGGACGAGATGGAGATAGAGTCTAGGGTGGCAAGCTGAGAAGCCACTTGTCTCAAACTCCTTCAGCTACTGTTCCCAAAAGAGTATCTGTTCGCTTTTTAATCAGATCTCTTTGAAGTCAGGTAAAATGTGCCATGTAAATCAAGGACCTGAGAACAAAGTTCATGATAGGTAGGACTTTTGTCAGCAAGTTCTTTCTTGCTGGCTGCTGCTACTACCACGGCATCCACAGGAATTCCTTTGGCCAGTGTTGCTGATCCTGAGGGGCAGAGAGGATATGGTCAGGTCTCCTTGGGATTTTCTCGATAAGAGTCAGGTAACTTTCAAGCGATCAACTTATGATCATCAGCGGGTGTTCAGATCCAAAAGGTAGAGGGTTGGGCATGAAAGCCTCTAGATATACAGATTCTTCCAAGGAAGGCTGGAGGGTAGTCCCAGGGGGTGACTTAGGGGAACCTTCCCCCTCATCTAAATCGGTATCATCTGTGAAAGACTCTTCAGGCGAGTCCAAGTGCTTCCTCCCGCACTTCCTCTTCAATGGTACCTCTTCAGTGAGGTGTTCGGAGAAGTATCCGAACAGGACATAACCAATGTGGTTTGATCTCGAGACTTTTTTGCCCTCTGTCCCAGGGAAGAGACTGGAGGAAGCTCCACTGAAGAGGATGGGCAAGATGTTTGGTCTGACAGGGAAGGCACAGACTGTTTGCCACAATGGAAAAGGACCTCTCCATGGCTGGAAGGCAGGCCCCCTCCCCATACAGGGATCGGAGCCCAGAATCAAAACAGAATCCTTTGCAATCATGATCCCACTCTGCACTGAGGAGGCAGCCTCCAATGCCGAAGCCAGGGTCAAGCTTACACATGCCAAAAAAACAAGGGGCATGGAGGGCACCGAAAGTATCGAAGTTGAACCCTGCCCCTTGCAACTGGCAACAAAACCTCAACCCTGGGAGGTCTCCGGCTCTGACAAACCTGAAGAACTCGGGGTAGCTATTAGTGCTGGAGAAGGAGTTTTGACCAGCACCAAAACAGTCGAAGCCAGAAAGGTTGGTACCAGGGACTCAAAAAACTCAGCTGGTGTCGAAAGAGGAATAAGCAGTGGTGTGGAAGAAGGTAAGGTTCCAGAGCTAACACTGCTAGGAACCGTGGAAGAAAGTAATCCCCTTGCCATAAAGTGCTGATTCACCAATCATGTATCAGATTTGAACAAACACTTGGTGGATCGAACTGAAGAAGCTGATGGAGATTTTGGTGGATGTTGCTCCAAAAAGGGACTGGGAGGACAGTCCACAAAAGGATCTAGTGAGAGGGAAATATGTGGTACATGGTAAAATTATAATTGAAGGGTCCTTCGATTCAGTATGCCTGGCTGGCACCAAAGGAGAATGGTCTTTAATTGACATCGATACCGATGTAGTCTGCATTCAAACAGGTACTGAAGACACTGGCGCCGAAGAAGTCGGTACAGAAACAGGCACTGTTGGCACCGAGGACTGAATATTTTGGCCCATAGGTTCCAAGGAGGCTGTTGCCATGGTGGGAGTCTTGGCAATTTTGCTTGGAGGTTCTGATGAGCACATCGGAACAGACTCACTTCATTTCTTTGGGCTGGAAGAGGAAGGAAAAAGATGACAACAAACTGGCTTCAGTTTTCGGACCAAATAACGCCTCATCAAAGTCCAACTTAAGAAAAATCTTTCAAAACTAGTTTGTTTTTTATGGTCAGAGTTCTCTGCCTAAAACTGTGAAAGACTGCAGAGTCCTCTTGTAGATGGACCACACCGAGGTAACAGACACAGAGAGTGTTGTCCATCTGAATTGGCATCTTCCTACCACATTTTTGGCACCTCTTGAAACCAGAAGTGTCTTTGGCAGGTTTGTCAGCCATGACAAAAAAAACAAAGGCCACAAAACACACACATGTCCGCACACAACCAGTCGTACTAAAATAGGAAAGGAAAAGGATTTTTTTTTAAACCAAGTAAGGGGAAAAAGGGCAAGAGAAAGGAAATATCAACAATGGTATTTAAGAATACCTGAAGGTAGAGGGAAGAAAAGTACCAGTGATGGTACTTGAGAAAACTACATAATGGTAAATTAGAGAAAAAGGTATGCAAACACAAACTAAACTATCAAAAAGAGGAGCGGGTAGTAAAGATATAAGGGATGACCGAAAATAAGAAAATAGGAAAATCTAACTTACAGTTTTTTTTTTTTTTAACAATTAGCTATCACTTGAGAGATCAGAGAGAATGCTTCTAGCATTATGAAGCAGCAAATGAGACCTGAGGTAATTTGGTAAGGAGCATTGTGGGTAGAGCTTAGCTGGAGAGTTTTTGGTAGGTGCGAGCTGGAATAACAGCCGAGTCGGTTCCGAGGCTCGGAACCAAGCCCAGAGTCAAGGATTAGTGAAGATCGACAACATCAGATATTTTAAATCAGAGGACTTACTGGCTCAGAAGGTTTCTGGGTTAATCCCTGAAGGACTTCTGTGAGGTCCCATGGTGGAGAAGGTTCTTTAACTGGAGGTCAGAGAAAGAAAACTCCCTTCAAGAAAGCTTTGTATAACTTAGTAGCCGGCAAGGAAAAATTTTGGCTTCCTGAGTGAAAATTAGATACTGCCACTATCTGCAAACTTAATGGCAGAAAACCTAGGTCCTTGATCAAAGAGGAGACTAAGGAAAAGTAAAATATCAGGGATTGAAACTGAAAAAGGATCAATGTTCTCTTTACAAGCCCATAAAGAAAACCTTTTCCATTTACTCTAGTAGAGGTTTTTAGCAGAAGACAGGCCAAAAAGTACAGTTGTGTACACTTACCAAAAATGTAAATGTTCGAGTGTATTCACTGTTGCAGTCATTACATTTAGGTAATCTGCTGGCAGGTAGGCCTCACTCGGCCTGAATTCCAACGTCTTGGGTCTTGCATTGGTTGCTGTCTCCTCCTCCATGATGTCAGGTCGTCAGGGGTATAAAACAAGCAGCCAATGCCATTTTCTTTAGTTTTTCTTGCCCCAGATGTCAGGTGCCCCCAAAAAGATAGCAAAAAAAAAAAAAAAATATATATATATATATATATATATATATATATATATATATATATATAAAAACAAGAAGTTATGTACTCACCATAACGTTCGATGTATGTAGTCCATCTCGCCTCACATTCTTACTCACGGGGGCCAACTTTATTTTCTAGCACGAAGTCTCTTATTGGCTGAGCTAAACAGGTATCCCATGTTGCACTGCTCCATAGCCCCAGATCTAATTTGCTGCGAACCCACAATCACACCTCATGCATAACAACAACCCACTATAGTAGAACACTATCAAGGGGAATAAGAAAAAACAACTACCATTGAAGGGTACTCAAACACCAATTCCAGCCTCCAAATCCTCCGGGAAGGGGGCAGGTGGGAGGGTACGTAAGAATGTGAGGCGAGATGGACTACATACATCGAACGTTATGGTGAGTACATAACTTCTTGGTGTTATGTAGTCCAATCTCGCCTACATTCTTACTCAAGGGACAGCGTCCCCAACACCTCTATCCTGGGAGGCTCAAAGGAAGATACTCCTGAGGACTGTGGAACCAAAGGAAGCCCAGCCCCTAGAAGCCACGTCCAGTTTGTAATGAGTAATAAAGGTGTGTGGGGAAGCCCAAGTGGCTGCAGCACAAATATCATCCAAAGATAGCCTGGCATGGTAAGCTATTGACGCAGAAACAGCCCTAGTAGAGTGAGCCTTGACGGGGAACGGTAGATTTCTGCCCGCTGAAGAATAAATAAAGGAAATACAACTTGAAATCCATCTAGAGATTGTAACCTTGGAAATAGGGGATCCTGCTCTGCCTTCTGAAAAAGACACAAACAATTGATCAGCTTTTTGTAGTTGTTTTGTCCTGTGTAAGTAGAATCGTAATTGCCTGTGCACGTCCAATTGATGAAATCTAAACTCTGCTTTGTTTGAGAATTGAGGGAAGAAAACTGGCAGCTCAATAGACTGATTGAGATTAACAGTAGATGTTACTTTAGGAAGAAAGGATGGAGTAGGTCTAAGAGAAACCCTGTCCTTATGGAAGATTAAATATGGGGGGTTGATGGACAGAGCTTGAATCTCTGACACCCATCTGGCTGATGTGATGGCTATTTGGAAAGCAGTCTTCCAAGACAGAAACTTTAACTCACAGGAGGCAGCCGGTTCGAAAGGTGGGGAAGTCAGGGCTTGCAAAACAAAGTTTAGATCCCAGGGCATGATAGGTTCTGACACAGGAGGCCGGAGTAACAAGGTGCCCTTCAGAAAGGCCTTACAGAGTTTATGGGCCATAAGGGAAGGCTCGTAGGAGGTATGAAAATTAGAAATAGCAGCCAGCTGCACTTTAATGGTAGCAGGAGCATAACCCTGCCGAAAGAGCATGGACAAAAAATCCAAAACAGCAGGAATTGGGGGTGTGTAAGGGTCAAGTCCATGGGCATGAGCCCAAATGGAAAATCTCTTCCATTTGCTGGAATAAATCTTTCTGGTGGAAAACTTATGAGAAGAGGATAAAATGTGCACCACCTCAGGCGAAAAACAATGAAGTCTGACTAACGACGGAAGTGGAGTAGCCAGGCTGTCAACCTGAGGATCCGCAGTGAGGGATGGAACTGCCCCGACATGTGCGTCAGTAGGTCTGGTACTGGGTCCAGAATCAAAGGACTGTCCACCGCGAATTGATGAAGAAAGGAAAACCAGACTTGGCGAGGCCAGTGTGGGGCAATTAGAATCATCTTGCTTCCCGAGGATATGGCTTTCTGAATCAGAGGAGAGGAAACGGAGGGAAAGCATAGAGCAGACCGGAGGGCCAATCGTGGACTAGCACGTCCCTGGGTGACTCCCCCTGTGGGGGAATCAGGGTGAAGTAGCTGCTGCATTTGGCATTGAGGGGATTGGCAAAAAGATCGCAGCAAGGCTGACCCCACCTGCTGAAAATCTGTTCTGCAACCAGAAGGTTCAGGGACCACTCATAAGGCATCAGAATAGCTCTGCTCAGCCTGTCTGCTATCACATTGGCCTTCCCCGGAATGTGCGTTGCCACTAGAAACCGTTGGGAAGACACTGCCCACTGTCACACTCGCATGGCCTCTCTGCACAGGGGGTAAGATCTGGTTCCTCCTTGCTTGTTTAGGTACCACACAACGGACATGTTGTCCGAGTGAATTGCAATCGTTCCCAGAGGAAGAGAGCTCTGAAGTGCCCGAAACGCCAATAGCACCGCTCTCATCTCTAAAACATTGATGTGCAGATGTACCTCATGATCTTGCCACATGCCTTGGACCATCCTGCCAAGATAATGCCCCCCCCACCCCATCTGGGAGGCGTCCGTGGTCACCGTGGCGACAGGTGACGAAGGGACAAACGGTTTTCCCTCGTCCAGATTGGTGGAACATAGCCACCAACAGAGATCCTGCTTGCATCGGTCCGTGAGTAGGATCTGGTGAGAAAGGGGGAGTTTCTGGAAAGACCATTGGGCAAAGAGAAGCCACTGAAGAAGCCTCATGCGTAGTCTCGCTAGAGGCACTAACATAATGGTAGCTGCCATGGATCCCAAAAGCTGAAGCACCCATCTCGCTTATACTTTCCTGAGGGGTAATAAAGCGTAAACCTGATTCTGCAACACTCCGATTCTTTCTTGGGGCAGGAAGGCCCGCATTTGAATGGTGTCTAGCTATGCGCCTATAAATGTGACACACTGTGAGGGTAGCAAGGCAGATTTTCCCCAGTTCAACGTAATTCCTAGTTGTTGACAGAAGGTAATGGCAGCGTCCCTGGCTCGGATGAGAAGATGCCTGGTGGGGGCGGTGAGGAGCCAGTCATCCAGGTATGGAAACACTTGGAATCCTTGACGTCTCAAGTGAGCTGTCACCACTGCCAAGCACTTGGTGAATACCCTGGGGGCTGTGGTGAGACCAAAGGGCAGGGCACGAAACTGAAAATGACTGGCTCCCAGCTGGAAGCGTAAGTGACTCCTGGATGCCCTGTCCATTTTGATATGGTAGTAAGCATCCTTGAGGTCGATGGAGCACATCCACACTTCTTTTCCCAACGGGAAAATGAACTGAAGGGTGACCATTCGGAACTTGGACTTCAGAACGTAGTGGTTTAATCGGCTGAGATCTAGAATGGGTCTCAGGTCCCCTGTTCTTTTCGGCACCAAAAAGAGTCTTGAGTAAGTCCCTAATCCGATTTGGTCTGAGGGGACAGGTTGCATGACTCCTTTCTTTAGCAGCTTTGACACTTCTAATGCTGCGTGATTCCCTATGACTGGGTGGAACATCCGGGATTCTCCTGACTGGAGAGGGATCTGACAAAAAGGGAATGGTATAACCTCCGGAAACTATTTGTAGCACCCACCGATCCTGGGTGATGCTTTCCCAGGCTTCCGGGTACAACAAAATGCGGCCCCCGACTGACTCCAGAATAGCACAGTCAGGGAACACATCAGGAATGATGGTAGGAGGAACAGCGAAAGGAATCCCGGTCTCCCGAGTTGCGGGGGCCTCCTCTGCCTCTAGGGTGGCGTCTTCCAGAATAACCTCCCCCTCCTCTGCCTCTGGAGTGGGACTAACCTTGTGCGGCAGGGAAAAACTTCTGTGATTTCCTGAACCACATCTTCCCTCCTCTCTGAGCCTTGGGGTAAGGCCTAGAGGGAAGGGAAAAATGGATCCTTATGGCAGACAGGGTCTTTCCCTCTTGCTCGCATCTGGTGAGGGTGTCTTTCACTTTTGTACCAAAAAGTGAAAGAAGAATGACTTGAAGACCTCGCAAAATGACACAGGCGCATCCAGGCTTGCCTCCTGAGGGCTACTCCCGAATTAGCTGCCCTACTCGCCATCTCGGCTGCATACGAAATTAGCCTCATGGACGAGTTGACAATCGAATTGAGGGTAGACACCTGGGCGTTAACCATGTCCGCTACCGCCTCAGGTACGTTACCTGCTAGAGTATCTCCTAAGTCCTTGAGGAGATCTCTCTGGAACCGAGTAAAATGACAAAGATAGTTCAGCGACCACAGGGTGAAGGTCGCTGACGAGAGGGTATGCTTCCCGTACCGGTCCATGCTCCTGGACTCCTTGTTAGGAGGATGGACGGAGGAAGAAGACTTGGCTACTTCCTGCTGTGTGGCCGCCACCACCACCATGGCATCTACAGAAACCCCTTTGGACAGGAACTCTTTCCCCGGGGGGGGGCAAAAAGAAACTTATTGGGCCTTCTGGGCACAGGTTCCACCAAATCAGGATTCTCCCACACCCTTCAACAAATTAAATCCAGGAGCTCGTCGAAGGGTGGAGACACCCAGGAGGCGGAGGGTTGAGCACCAAAAGCCTTGAGGAATACCACCTCCTCCTCAGAGGGGGTTTTGGACGGCCAGTCGCCTCTCTGTCTCAATATCTCCAGGATGTCAGAGAAAGAGACGTCATTGGAGGACGACTTGGGGGACCCCTCCGACTCCTCGAGGTCGGTATCAGAAGTGAGAGACTTGTCCTGGGAGTCTATGTGCTTCCTCTTGCACGACTTTTTTCCGGGGGGCTCCTCAGGCACGGACTCTGAGGGACCCTCACAAAGTTGGGGACCGCTCATGGGGGTAACCCCAGACCTTTGGGCTCCACCATCTATGGATAGGGGGACATCAGAAGCTCTAGCCGGGGTGGAAGGGGACGGAATGCCCGATTCGGGTGATATAACTGAAGATCTGGCCAGTGTGCTCCTCATGGCCTCGAAGGCAGGTCCCCCCGAATCCGAGGACTGACCGGCCTCCAAGGCCATGACCGGGGTCGGGGTTCCACGAGCTGATGCGCCGAGGGGGAGGTTCGGAACCGACAGATGTCCCGAAGTATCCCCCTCGGGCCTGACAGAGGAAACCAGAGTACTGAAACCTGTGGACGGAGCCGACGTCAGCACCGATAAACCCTTGAGGGGTATTGGAGCCAGCACAAGAACATCACTCGGAGCGGAGCACTCTGGCTCCGAAGACAAGGAAGTGCTCGGAGGAGGAACCATCGACACAAGCATCAAGACGGGCTCCAGAGCCGACTGGGTCGGAGCCAGAAATAATTTTGCCAACACCGGCGACTGCAGGAGCTTCTGAACCAACCTATCGACATCCAAATCAGAAAGCCTGGAGGATTTGGAGGACAGAGAGGGGGATTGGGATCTCCTATCAGGAGAACCATGCCTAACACTGGGAGACCGGCTCCAAATGGGTTCCAATAAAATTGGAGCCGAGGTCGATTCCAGCAAAACAGATACCTCCTGTGGCCCCGAGGACAGAGTCCAGTTTAGAAGTTTTCTCCGGTGGCTCCGAGGAGACAGACGGTACCGGAGATCTTTTCTTCCCCTTTGAAGCTTTAGACTTGGACTGAGTACTAGAAGTCGAGTCTAAAGACTCCTCAAACAAAGGTTTCAGGAGTCCCTTCAATATAAGTTTATTTTTCCTTTCCTGTAGCACCCTCGGACTGAAGGCGTGGCAGAAGCTACAGGATTCTTGCCAATGAATTGCTTCTAGGCAATACACACATACAGAATGTCCATCCGTAATGGACATCTTATAGTTACATTTGGGACATTTCTTAAAACCCGAAGGTTTATGTTCCTTTTGATCCTTAGACATCTCAACTAGAATACTAAACACCAAGACCAATGAGATGACCTAGCCGGAAAACAGCAAGGCGGGAAACTATCACTACACACAAACCTCAAAGAACCTCTAAGTAAAACGGTTCTTTGAAAACCTTACAACACACAAACTCAACCAAGGAAAAAAAAATTACACACTACAAATCAGAACGCCAAAAAGAGCAAAGTAAAAACACTACACAACAGGCCTAGCCCACCGGAACAGTTAGGGATACCAACTCACTCACAGATACTTCCACAATACTTAAACAATAAAGAAGAAGAAATAGCTATAAAAATAGCTTTTGTTTGAATAGCAACAATTTTCTGAAGAGAAAATAGAAATTTAGAGGTACTTAGCCACAGCCAAGCGAGACAACGTCCTAGCTACATGAGCGGCAAACGAGATCTGGGGCTATGGAGCAGTGTAACATGGGATACCTGTTTAGCCCAGCCAATAAGAGACCTCATGCTAGAAAATAAAGTTGGCCGAGTCGGAGCCGATATTCGGCTCTGAACCCGTGAGTAAGAATGTAGGCAAAATTGGACTACATAACATCTATATATATACATGCAACAATACAAACTTTACCTTCATCTACAAGCAAATGCACCATATAGGTTGTAGAAGATAGTGAAGGAAAGAGAAACTCCAGAATGAAAAAAGGATGGCCAGCGGGTAACCTGGACTGCAACAGTGAATACACTCGAACATCTACATTTATGGTAAGTGTGCACAGCTGTACTGTGTTCTACGTGTGTCACTGTTGCAGTCATTACATTTGGGTAGAATCCCAAAGCTATGGATGGGAGGCTGGAGCTAAACAGCATTAGGGGTGGCTATAAGGCCCTGCAGAACTGCAGTGGCAAAGCCTGCCCTGGACATAGAGTAGAGAGGCAAATGATAATGCTTTGTAGAGGTGTGAACAGAACTCCAAGTGGCAGCCTCTAGAATGTCTTTGGTTGGTACTCCTCTGAGAAAGGCTGCTGAAGTAGCTGCAGCTCTGGTAGAATGAGACCTAGTGCCCTTGGGCACAGGTTTGCCATGCTGTAAATAGCAGAATAGAATGCAATGGCTTATCCACTTTGAAATAGTCTGCTTTGAAATAGCCTTTGCTTCTGATCCTGCAGCATGTCACTAGTAATTGCTCAGTTTTTCTTAGAGCTTTAGTCCTGCTCAAGTAGAATCTTAGCTGTCTGTGTACATCCAATGAACACAGCATTCTCTCCCCCTTGTTCTGTGGATTTGGATAAAAGGTTGGCAGATGAATAGTTTGGTTAAGAGCCACACTGGAAATCACCTTAGGCATAAATGAAGGATTGGTCCTCAGAGACACCCTGTCTGGGTAAAATATGATAAAAGGCTCCACAGCCATGAGGGCCTGTAGCTCTGAGACTCTTCTTGCTGAAGTAATTGCTAGGAGCAGAGCTGTTTTCCATGATAAGAACTTTAGATCTGCAGTAGCAGCTGGTTCAAATGGAGGCAGGGTGGGCTTTTCCAAAACATAATTGAGGTCCTATGCAGGTATTGGTGATCTTCTGGGAGGCCTTAAATTTTTGGCTCCTCTAAGATACTGCTTTAATAAAGGATGAGAAAAGATTGGTGGCTCTGTATTGTAATGAGCCGAAATGGCAGAGGCATGGATTTTTATTGATGAAAAAGATAGGCCTTTGTCATGTATCTCAGTCAAGTATTGTAATATCTGAGGAATATTTGGTTTTGCTGTATCAGCTCCTTGTGCTTGATTCCAAGCACAGAATCTCTTCCATTTATCAGCATAAGACTTTCTAGTGCTAGGCCTTCTGGCTTCCAAAATGACATCCATCACAGCTTCAATGAGAGGTGTTGTTTGCATAACTGCATGATCAGCCATGCTGCCAGGTTCAGTGTTTGGAGCCGATTGTGCAGGATCTGATTGTTGTGCTGGGACAGTAATCAAGGTCCTTGAGGTAAGGTCCAAGCTGGGTATTGAGACAAGTTCCTTAGGATTGGGTAACAGTATTGGCGGGGCCAGTCCGGTGCAATTAATATCATCTTTGGTTTCTCTTGTCTGACTTTTAGTAGGACCTTGCGAAGAAGAGGCAGAGGAGGAAAGGCATAAACTGATAGGTTTTTCCAACTGAAGGATGGGGCATCCACTTTCCATGCTTGTCTGTGATAAGTCCTTGTGCAGAATCTTTTCAATTGGTAATTTTGAGGAGAGGCAAATAGATCTATGTCCGGGTTCCCCATTTCTTTGTTATCATGCTGAAGACTTGTGGATCTAGTTTCCACTCATGAGGGTCCATAAGGTTTCTGCTTAAGTCGTCTGCCAGAGTATTTTATTTTCCTGGCAAGAAATGAGCTTGAAGATGTATTTGTTAAGTCAAAGCTGTGCCCCACAGTGCCATGGCTCATCTGCAAAGGGGGTATGAGTGCGTGCCCCCCTGCTTGTTTATATACCACATAACTGTGGTGTTGTCCATCTTTAACAGTAGTTGTCGTGGATGAAGCAAGTCCTTGAAGGCTGTCAGGGCATTTTGAACAGCTAACATCTCTTTCTGGTTGATATGCAGATGCATTTGGTTTGGGGTTCATATGCCCTGAATGCATCTCCCCACCAGGTGGGCCCTCCCATGCATAATCTGATGAGTCTGTTGTTAAGGTTTGGCTGGCAGGGGGTAGAGTGAAGGTCCGTCCCATGTTTTGGTGACATGCCTTTGCCCACCATAGAAACATCTGTTGTAGGCAGGGAATGAGAGGAATCATTGTTTCCAGACTGTGACAATGTTCACTCCATAAACTTTTTAGGTACCATTGAAGTTTCCTCATATGCAGCCTTGCATATGGAATCAGTAGGATGCAGGATGCCATGAACCCCAAAGCCTGCAGAATTTGTCTTGCAGATAACTGGGTTTTTGTTGCCATCAGTTTGAAGTAAGTAGTCAGTTGCCTTTGTTTGTCTGGCGTGAGGAAAGTCATCTGGGCAGTTGTATTCAAGCTTGCACCCAGGAATGTTATCTTTTGAGAGGGTAGCAGTTGTGATTTTTTCGTTTACTGTGTACCCTAGGCATATTAGAAGCCTTTTCACAAACGCCAGGTGCTGAAGAAGAATGTGCTTGCTCTCTGTTTGAATGAGACAGTTGTCCAAGTAAGGGTATATTTGTATACTTCTTTGTCTGCAAAAAGCAATTTCTGGTGCCAGGCACTGGGCGCAGTAGATAAGCCAAAGGGTAGTGCAGATAATTGGTAATGCATTAAGCCAGCCTTGAAACGGAGGCATCTTCTGCACGATTCCCTTATTGGGACATGCAGGCATGCCTCTTTTAGTTCTAATGTCACCAGCCAAGCATTCTTGCCCATCATGGGTAGACGCTGCTGCAAAATTATCATTTTGAATTTTGGAATGTCCAGGAATGTGTTAAAAATTGATAAATCCAGTATTGGCCGCCAGGCCTTGTCCTTTCTGGGTACCAAGAACAGTCTTGAATAAAAACCTTGTCCTTTTTCCTGTTCTGGTACTGGCTGAATAGCCCCCATATCAATGAGGGACGTAACCTGTTTCTGTGCATCTGCCCATTGATTTTTGGGCAGATCCGGCCAACCGCTTGCCATTGGCAGAGTATGGAAATGGAATCTGTATCCCAGTGATACCATGTTTTGCACCCACTTGTTCTGGGTTATTAACTGCCAATTTTGAGCAAAAAGTGCTAATTTTCCCCCTAAGGGTGCTGCCAAAAGGTAAGTGCTTGGTGATGGCAGAGGGATGTCATTGGGACTGTTTTCTGTAGGGTTGCGCTTTATCTCCTCCAGATTTGGAGGTAGAAGCACCCCATTGCTTTGACCTGTAAGAATCTTGTGCCTGGTATCTAGAACCTTTAGGGCGTCTGGATTTGCCCGTTTGAGCTCTGTCGGACACAGGAAAGGACCAATTTTTTGTAGGCCAGTGTCTACTGAATCTTGGTGGCTGCACTTGTAAGAAGTCTTTTACAGTTTGCATAGACTTAGTTTTGTCTTCCACTTTCTTTAAAACCTCTTCTGCCTTAATACCAAAAAGAGTATCATGCTGTAAAGGTGCATCCAGTAATTTAGCTTTAACATTATCAGGCAAATTTTGCTCTTTTAACCAGGCATGCCTCATAATCACAGATCCAGTAACTGCGGCCCTGCAGGAGGCCTCTAAGGAATCAAAACCACATTGCAAAGTATGCTTTCCAACTTGTTCAGCTGCATGCAATAATTCCTGCAATTCTTTATTTTCTGCACATTCAGAAGTCAATATCATTTTCTGTTTCAGCAATCCCATAACATGTTGTTGATACTTGAGCATATGAAACTGGCAGTTTAAGGCCCTAATTGCCAAGGTTGCAGATGTATAAACTTTCTTTCCCCATCTATCTAGTGCCCTTGAATCTCTGTCAGAGGGGGTAGGATTTTTTGCTGTTGAGGCCTTAACTCCCTTTGGACCCTGTGAAATAGTTTCAGGGTCAGCAGCAGGGTTTTCTAAATAAAAAAATTGTGAGAGTCAGGGACCCTGTAATATCTGTCTGGCTTGCTGGGAGCCGGAGGTAAGGAGTCAGGAGTCAAGCCTGACTCTGAAAATACATCATCCCCAATGTCTAAAGCAGGGGGTATGGCTAAAGGCCTGTGCTGATGGAGAAGGAAGTCCCTGAGCCTCTTTTTTGATTCTGAGAAATCTTGACTCTCCCAGTGAAAATGCTCCATCAAATTATGCAAGGTTTCTCCAAATGAATAATCCTCAGGAGGTGATGCAGATAGGATGGAGCCCTCTGCATCAGAATCCTCAAAGGGAGGTATAGATAATTCCTGATCAGTAGAGGAATCAGGAGAAATAGAAACCTGATCTGAAGATTTATAATCAGTGTCTTGTCTAGGCCTCTTATTAGGAGGGGGTTGGAAACCCCTGATCAAGGTAATTAGGTCTTCAGCCATTTTGATCATCTGTTTTTTAGGCATAGCAGCCTGTGCACGTGGGCTCATGCATCGTTGTTTTAGCCTTAGAATTTGCTTTTCTCTTTGGTTTTGCAGCTGTCGTTGGTTTTATATAAAAATGTTGAGGCCTGAATACACCCTCAGAAGCTGCTGCCTGCTCAGCGGCTCCAGACCCATCCGAGGGAGAGACATCCATGGGTACAATACTGAGTATCTTGCAGCGTGACCCACATGGGTCTCAATAGGGGCCTGCAACTCTAAAGTAGCAGGTATCAGGGGCTGCGAAAGCTCCTCACTGAGTACCGGCGAACCGGCAACTGGCTTAGGAGAAGCTTAGTCATCGGTTTTGGACCTCGGCGGTCTGTCTCTGTCCTTTTCTTTGTGTTTTTTGTGTACTCTGGTAGCCGGATTGCTATCCGACGACATTTCAGGATAGTTAAATCTGTTTCCAAAATATTTTGAGGCAAAAATTTACCGACGCTTAATAGTGCATTGGTTGAATCTAGCACAAAACTGACAGCCAGGCATGTTGTGATCAGGGTCTAGGCAAGGAATACAGTATAAATGGAAATCCTTATGAGGTATTAGCTTCCCACAAGTAATGCAATCACTAACTTTTTCTGACATCGGTATGGAGCAAGAAAAAAGTTAGCTGTAGTGAAGACTTCAGTTCTGAAACTTGAAAATTTCAGGAGTCGGACGACTGGCACTTGCGAACTGCTTCTGCTTCGGGCACCACGCGGCAAGACAGACTAAAGAAAATGGTGTCGGCTGCTTGTTTTCTACCCCTGATGACCTGACGTCATGGAAGAGGAGACAGCAACTGACCCAAGACTTTGGAATTCAGGCCGACTGAGGGCAACCTGCCAGCAGATTACCCAAATATAATGACTGTAACAGTGAAACATGAAGAACATCAATGTGATGAACTAGGGAAGTGAGCCTGGCCTGTCTATCAATCACTGGAATTGGAGAAACCATGAGGTTAGTTTGAGGGCATGTAGATTGGGGTGCTGGAGTACTGACAGGTGAGACATGATATCCCTAGAGAGCTCCAGAATCCATGGAGGATACCAGAGATGAAACCATAGAAAGGAGAACCACACCTGGCGATGCCAAAAGGGGGCAATGAGAATGACTGAGCTCTTCAACCTACTCACTTTCTAAAGAAATCTTCAGATAACAGGAAGAGGAAGATAAGCATAGGAGAGACCCGGGGGCCAATCATGGACTACTGCATCCCTTTGTGACTCCCCCTAATGGGGGATCAGAGCAAAATACTTGCTGCACTTGTTAAGACGAGAGGCACATAGGTCACAGCAAGGCTGGTCATAAAGGCTGAAGATCCTGTTCGCTACTGATTGGTTGAGGGACCACTCAGTAGGCATCAGAATGGACCTGCTGAGTCTGTTCACCAATACACTGTTTTTCCCAGTATGGTGCATTACAACTAGAAAGCAGTCAGAAGAGATTGCCCATTCCCAGACCCTCTTGGCCACCCTGCATATTTGGTAAGAATTAGTTCCTCCTTGTTTGCTGATGCACCAGACAACCGACATGTTGTCAGTGTGTATGCCAAAGGTCTCTAGAGGGACGTCGTCCTGAAGGCTTGCAGTGACAGTAGGAATGCCCTCATCTCTAGGACGCTGACATGCAACGTGGTCTCTAATGGGGACCATGTGTCTTGGACCAACTTCCCATTGAAATTCCCCTCTACCACCCCAGCTGGGAAGCATCCATGGTCACTGTGGTTGTTGGTGGGGAAAGAGAAAAAGGCCTGTCCAAGTGCAGGTCCTGGCATAAAATCCACCATCGAACATGATGTGTGCAGACCAGCGTGATTTCTATAGTCATAGAAAGAGGATGATGGAGGAATGACCATTGAACTGGTAACATCCACTGACCAGCGGGACTAGTAATATAGCCGCTGACATGGATCCCAGCACTTACCAGTCTTGCAGGAGGAGAAGGATGAGCCACAGCATGTCTTGTATAGGATTTCTCAAGGAGAGAATTCTGCGTGTTGGAAGATAAGCTACTGTGTTGCAAGGTGTCTAGTTGAGTCCCTATGAATTTCAGGTTTTGCACTAGAATTAGCTTTGATTTTATCAAGTTTATGGAAATTCCTAAAAAGTTTGAGATGTTCATCAGATAATCTCTGGCTTGAATTAGATGACGCCTGGTTGGGGCAGGCAGTAAGGAGCCAATCATCTATGTAAGGATACACCCGGAAACTTCTGTGTCTCAAGTGAGCTACAACCATTGCCATGCACTTGGTGGACACCCAGGGAGGCTGGAGTGAGACCAAACAGCACTGCCCTGAATTTAGAGTGAATTCACTGGAAGCGCAGACATTTTCTGGAGTGCCTGTGTATGCTTATGTGATAGTACACTTCCTAAAAATCTATGGAGCACATCCAGTCATCCTTGCTCAGAAGAGGAAGAATGGACTGTACTGTATCCATTCAGAACTTGGACTTCTTCATATACGGATTTACTTTGCTTAGATCCAGGATTGGTTGGAGGTCCCCGATTGTCTTTGGCACCAAAAAGAAGTGGGAGTAAGTTCTGAATCCTGTTTGGCTGGGACCTTTTGGATGGCTCTTTTTTGAGCAGCTTCTGAACTTCTAAAGCTGCTGACTCCCTCTGACTGGGTGAAACGTTGGGGAGTTTCCTGTTTAGTCTTGGATAAAATCTGAGTTGCCTGTGCACATCCAAAGAATGCAGTATCATTTCCCCCTTGTTTTGAGGCTTAGGGAAGAAGGTAGGCAGGTGGGTGGCCTGGCTGAGGGTAACATCTGAAACCACCTTTGGCATGAAGGAGGGATTGGTTCTCAGAGAGACGCTGTCTGCATGGAAGATGATAAATGGTTCAAAGGTCATCAAGGCTTAAAGGTCCGACACTCCCCTGGCTGAAGTAATAGCCAGGAGAAAGGCAGTCTTCCAAGAGAGGTACTTTAGTTCTGAGGATGCTGCAGGCTCAAAGGGAGACAGAGTAAGCTTTTTCTAAAACACAGTTCAGGTCCCAGGCTGGAGTGGGCTGTCTTCTGGAAGGCCTGATAGAGGCTCCTCTAAGGAATTGTTTGATAAGAGGGTGGGAGAACAATGGCTGTTCTGTATCAAAGTGTGCCGAGATGGTAGAGGCATGGATCTTTATGGAGGAGAAGGAGAGACCCTTATTAAGAAGCTCAGCAAGATAATCTAGAATAAGAGGAATGGAGGGCAGATGTAGGTCTGCCCCCTTGCACTGGCTCCAGGAGCAGAATATTTTCCAGTGTAAGATTTTCTGGTGCTGGGCCTTCTGGGTTCTGTGATGATGCAAAGGACTTGCTTGCTTAGCACAGATTCCTTGTTGGTCTTGGTAGAATAAGTCATGCTGAGAGCTTGAGTGCCTGAAGGTCTGGGTGCAGCACTGTCCCCTCTCCCCCGGGATAGCATGTGAGGTATCGGAGGTAGCTGCTGGGGGGATGGTGAGATAGGCTGCACAGCAGTGGGTACCAATGCTGTCTGGGCCAATCTGGGGCAATGACTATTGCTCTTGGTTTTTCCTCCCTTATTTTGATTAATACTTTTGGAATGAGAGAGAGAGGTGGGAATGCATACACAAAGAGAGTATTCCAAGGAAAGGTCAGGGCATCGACCTTCCAGGCCAGGTGATGGTACTCCCTGGTGCGGAATTTCTGTACTTGGTGATTTAAATGAGAGGCAAAGAGGTCCACCTGGGGAGGGGGGGCCCCATGTGTGGGTGATTTGCCATTCATGTGGGTCCAACAGGTTTCTGCTTAGGTGGTCTGCCAGGGTTTTGTTGATGCCCGGTAGGTATTGGGCTATAAGATGTAGTCCCATGGATGAGGCTGCTAGCTACAGGTTCATGGCTAGTCTGCACAGGGGGTAAGATTGAGTCCTCCCCTGTTTGTTGATGTACCACATGACTGTGGTGTTGTCTGTTTTATGAGAAGAACCCCTGGTCTGAGGTAGGGTTTGAATGATGCCAAAGAGTTTTGTACTGCTATCATTTCCTTTTGGTTGATGTGCAAAGGTAGTATTTGTGCGTCCCAGAGACCTTGGGCACATTAGCCTTCTGGGTGGGCGCCCCAGGCTATGTCCGAAGCATCTGTAGTTATGGTCTGGTCTGATGGTCGGCGAGTGAATAGAAGTCCTTTGTTCAGAGCACAGGCCTGGGCCCACCAGAGGAACACGGATCTTATGTAAGGTATCACAGGCAGGGAGATGTCCAGAGGTTGTGAGTGTTGACACCATAGGTTCTTTAGGTACCACTAAATTTTACTCATGTGTAGTCTGGCCAGAGGTACCAGGAGGATGTATGAGGCCATGTACCCTAGAGCTTGTAGGAACTTCCTGGCAGAAAGCTGGGTTTGGGAAGCCATAGTAGTGAAGTATTTTAGTAGGAAACTTTGTTTTTCTGGGGACAGAAAGGCCATTTGCCATTCTGCGTCCAGTAAGGCTCCCAGAAATATGATTTTCCTAGTAGGTGTCTGTTTTGATTTCCTTTCATTAAAAGTGAACCCCAGAGAGGTGAGTAGGGTTTTTACAAATGAGAGGTGCTGCAGGAGCAGTTCCTTGCAGTCTGCCTGGATGAGACAGTCATCTAGGTAGTGGTAAATCTGTACACTGTTTTGCCTGCAAAAGGCAATGGCAGGAGCTAGACATTTGGTGAATACCCTGGGAGCAGTAGATAAGCCAAAGGGCAAAGCAGAGAATTGAAAGTGTAATGATCCTGCTCTGAAGCACAAGACTTTTCTGCATGATTCCCTTTACTGGGATGTGCAGGTAAGCATCCTTTAGGTTTAAGGTGACCATCCAAGCTTTGTTTGGCAGCATTGGCAAAAGCTGTTGTAAGGTAAGCATTTTGAATTTTGGCATTACCAGGAAGGTACTGAGAAAGGATAGGTCCAGGATGGGATGCCAAGTCCCCTCCTTCCTGGAAACAAGGAATAGTTTGGAATAGAATCCTTTTGCAACTTGTTCTGGGGGTACAGGTTCTACTGCCCCTAGGGATATTAAGTTTTGCACTTGTTTTAGTGCTTCTACCCATTGGTTTGGAGGTAGGTCTGGGTACCCTCTTGGAGGTGGTAGCTCTTGGAAATTGAATTTGTACCCCCGAGCAATGATTTTTAAGACCCATTGATCTTTTGTTATACAGTTCCATTTTTCACTGCATAGAGACAGCCTTCCTCCTCGCTTTTGGTGTGGTGGAGGCAGGCAGAGATGGGAAAGGTAGTCACTGAGAGTTTTTTCCATACAGGGTTGCATTTAAACTCCCTGCTCTAGTGTTTGAGGGGGGCCCACTGTTTTGTTCTTTGCTGGGCTGGTGGGTCTGTCCCTACGAGGTTTGCCTTGTGCCTGCCTGTTTGGTGCAGGAAAGAACCAGTGTTTAGAGGGAAAATTTCTGCTGAACCTAGGAGGTTGTACTTGAAGAAAATCTTTAACAGTCTGCATCGATTTTGCTTTGTCTTCCATCTTTTTAAGTACGTCTTCAGTTTTCTGTCCAAACAAGCGGTCTTTGTCAAGGGGTGCATCCATGAATTTAGCTTTGACATGATCAGGGAGTGGTTGTTCCTTAAGCCATGCATGTCTTCTGATAACAGATCCTGTCACTGCTGTCCTACTAGAAGCTTCTAGGGCATCCAATCCACAGTGCAAGGAGAGCTTTGCCAACTGAGACAAAGAGTGCAGTAATTCTGCTATCTCTTTATTGTTGGCAAAATCTGGAAAAGCAGACATTTTCTGTTCCAAAGTGCACTGTTGATATTTTAACATATGGAACTGACAGTTGAGAGCACTTAAAGTTGCAGAGGTGTATACTTTTTTACCCCATCTGGACAGGGCCCTGGATTCTTTGTCTGAGGGAGAAGGATTCTTTGCAGAGGTAGCCTTAGATCCCCGAGTAATCACCTCTGAATCTCCTATAAGACTTCTGTAGATGAATCTATGTGAGTCAGGTAGTCTGTAGTACCTGTCAGGTTTTCTGAGGACAGGTGGGAGGGTGTCAGGGGTAAGGCTGGATTCTTGGTAAACATCATCTACCACCTCCAAGATGGGCGGGATGGCCAGAAGCCTGTGCTGGGGTAGGTCCAGAAACTCTCTTAGTCTTTTCTTGGACTGAGAGAAAGCCATCGATTCCCACTGGAAGTGTTCCCTGAGGGTGTGGAGGGTTTCCTCAAAGGAAAAGTCCTTTAGAGGTGATGCAGAAGGAATAGATTCTTCTGCATATGAGTCTTCATAGGCAGTAAGACGATTTTCCTCTTCAAAAACAGAGGAGTCACATCCCTCTGAGTCTAAATCTGATTGGATGTCTGGAGAAGGTTCCCTTCTCCCTTTGGCTGGAGTGGCTTGATTGTGGCCGGATGAAAGTGATGAGATCCTTCGCCATTTTAAGCATTCTAATTTGAAGAGGGGGAGGAGTAGTGGAATGGAGACTTTTTGCGGTTTTCTATGGAGTAGCTTTAAGTCTGGCCTGAAGAGAATCCCTTGGTGCTGTCAGTGTGTTAGTTGGAAGAGAGGGCGAAGGCCTTGAAATGAATTCTGAACTGTAAGCGGTATCCTTGGAAGCCGGTGCCTGCGTAGCGGCTCCGGACACAACCAAGGCATAGACAGCTGAAGGCCCGTTAGACGATGCAGTCATCTGTGGCATACAGGACTCCAAAGGTGTCTCAGTAGAACCCTGCAAAGTAATTGAGTCAGGCATCAGGGACTGCAAAACCGCCTCGCTGAATTCAGAAGAAAGTACAGTTGTGTACACTTACCATAAATGTAGATGTTCGAGTGTATTCACTGCTGCAGTCATCACATTTGGGTTATCTGCTTGCAGTAGCCCTCAGTCGGCCTGATTAACAAAGTCTTGGGTCCTACGTCAGTTGCTGTCTTCTTCCTTGACATCAGGGGTATAAAACATGCAGCCAATGTCATTACATCAGTTTTTCTTGCCCCAGATGTCAGGTGTCCCCCTAATGGGAAGCGATTAAACCTATAAATATACAAGGTTATAGCTCCAACAAAAAAGCAAATACACCAAAAAGCTTTTAAGTATTGAAAAGGAGAGAAGAGGTATAGCCAAAACAAGTCGGGGCTGGAGGGAGGGTAACCAGGACTGCAACAGTGAATACACTTGAATATATACATTTATGGTAAGTGTACAAAGCTGTATTATATTCTTCGTGTTTCACTGTTGCAGTCATCACATATGGGTAGATTCCCACAGCTAAGGATAGGAAGAGGAATTTAGATAGCATTAGGGCCAGCTATACGGTCCTGCAAAACTGCAGTGGCAAAGCCAGCTCTGGATTTAGAGAAAATTGGCAAATGGTAATACTTGGTGAAAGTATGTACAGAACATCAGGTAGCAGCTTCTAGGAGGTCCCTGGTAGGTACGCCTCTGATAAAGGCTGTAGAGGTAGATGCAGCCCTGGTTGAGTGGGGTCTGATCCCCTGTGAGATAAGTTTTCCATGGAGCTTACAGCAGAAATGAATGCAATGGCCTATCCATTTGGAGATGGTTTGCTTTGAAATAGCCTTCCCCTCTGTCCTGCAGCAAATGCCACCAGCAGTTGTTCAGACTTCCTTTGAGGTTTAGTCCTGTCCAAGCAGAATCTAAGTTGTCTGTGCACATCTAAGGAGTGCAGTATCCGTTCCCCTTTGTTCTGTGGATTAGGAAAGAAGGCTGACAAATAAATGGACTGATTAAAGGCCACAATGGATACCACCTTTGGCATGAAAGAGTGATTGGTCCTGAGGGATACCCTGTCTGCATGAAAGATGATGAAAGGCTCCACTGCCATAAGGGCCTGTAATTCAGATACCCTTCTTGGTGAAGTGATGGCTAAAAGGAAAGTTGTTTTCCATGAAAGGTATTTTAAATCTGCAGTAGCAGCTGGCTCAAAAGGAGGAAGGGTGAGTTTTTCCAATACAAAGTTTAGGTCCCAGCCTGGAGTTGGAGCTCTCCTGGGTGGTCTTAAATTTTTAGCCCCTCTGAGGAACTGCTTGAGCAATGGATGAGAGAAGAGGGGAGGTTCTGTGTTATAATGAGCTGAAATGACTGAGGCGTGAATTTTTATTGAGGAAAAAGACAGGCCCTTGTGAAGCATCTCAGTTAAGTATTGTAAAATCCGAGGTAAATTGGGCACTGCTGTGCTCATCCCTTGAGATTGGTTCCAGGCATAGAATATTTTCCATTTTTCAGCATAAGATTTTCTAATACTAGGCCTCCTTGCCTCTAAAATGACATCCATCACTGGTTTACTGAGGGATGGTAAAGGAGAGCTTAGGTAATTAGCCAGGCTGCTAGGTTCAGTGTTTGAAGTCGAGGGTGCAAAATCTGGTTCTCCTGCTGAGACAGCAGGGTAGGAGTCTGAGGCAGGTGCCATGGGGGTCAACAGTGACACACTGCGCAGAAGGGGGTACGAATGTTGGCGTGGCCAGTCTGGTGCAATCAAAATAATCTTTGGTTTGTCCTGTTTGATCTTTAGTAGTACTTTGGAGAGCAGAGGCAGAGGAGGGAAGGCATAAACTGATAGGTTTTTCCAGCTGAAGAAAAGAGCATCCACATTCCAAGCTTGTCTGTGGGGAGTCCATGGCTAGTCTGCAGAGGGGGTAAGAATGTGTACCCCCCTGCTTGTTTAGGTACCACATAAAAGTGGTGTTGTCCCTCTTTACCATTAACTGTCCTGGAAGAATGTGGTCCTTGAAGGCTGTCAGAACATTCTGTACAGCTAACATTTATTTATGATTGATGTAAAGGTGCATTTGAATTGGGTTCCATTTGCCCTGAATTCACTTCCCTGCCAGGTGCGCGCCCCCCGCCATGCATAGTCTGATGGGTCTGTTGTTAGGGTTTGGGCGGCAGGGGGTAGTGTGAATTGTAGTCCCTTGAATTGGTGGCAGGCCTCTGCCCACCAAAGGAACTCTAGGCATCAGTGCTTCTAGATCCCGAGAATGTTGACACCATAGGCTTTTTAGATACCATTGTAGTTTCCTCATATGCGGTCCTGCATATGGAATTAGAAGAATGCAGGAGGCCATGAACCCCAAGGCTTGTAGTATTTGCCTTGCAGATAGCAGGGGTTTTGTGGCCACTTGTTTGAAGTAGGTTGTCAAGTGAATTTGTTTCCCTGGCGTGAGGAAAGCCATCTGGGAAGTTGTATTCAAGCTTGCTCCCAGGAATATAATTAGTTGATAGGGTACCAGGTGTGATTTCTTTTTGTTTATGGTGTACCCCAGACAAGTGAGCACCCTTTGTACAAAAGCCAGATGATTCAAAAGTACGTCCTGGTTTTCTGCCTGAATTAGACAATCGTCCAGGTATGGGTATATTTGAATATTTCTTTGCCTGCAAAATGCAATGACTGGAGCTAGGCACTTTGTGAACACCCTGGGTGCAGTAGATAAGCCAAAGGGCAGTGCAGAGAACTGATGCATGTGCCTGCTTTGAAGCGTAGGTATCTTCTTCAAAATTCCCTGACTGGTATGTGCAGGTATGCTTCCTTTAAATCTAGTGTTGCCAACCAGGCATCTTTGCTTAGCATAGGAAGCAACTGGTGAAGAGTCAGCAACTTTAATTTTGGAATCACCAAAAATGTGTTAGGTCCAGGATAGGATGCCATGAATTGTCTTTTCTGGGCATCAGGAAAAATCTTGAGTAGAAACCTTGTCCCTTTTCCTCTTCTGGTGCCAACTGAATAGCCCCTATGCTTAAGAGAGAGTACTTGCTTTTGGGCCTCTGCCCACTGATTTGGAAGTAGATCCGGCCAACCGCTTGGAGTTGGTAATGTGTGGAAGCGAAATCTGTATCCTTGGGACACTATATTTAAAACCCATTTGTCCTGGGTAATGAGTCCTCAGTTCTTTGCATGAAGTGCAATCTTTCCCCCCAAAGGGGTAGTCAGTTGAGAAGTGCTTGGAAGTTTTAAAAAGAAGTCACTGAGACAGTTTACCATAGGGGGGGGGGAGTTTTATTACTCTCAGATTTGGAAGTGGAGGCCCCCCACTGCTTAGTCCTGTGCATCCCCTGGGACTGAAGCCTGGGTGCTCTGCTGGATCTGGGTTTGGACTGAGACGGTCTGGAAGAAGCAGGAATGGACAATTTCTTAGAAGGCCAATGCCTACTAAATCTTGGAGGCTGTACTTGTAAAAAATCTTTAACAGTTTGCATAGATTTAGCTCCATCTTTTTAAAAAAGTCTTCTGCCTTGTTGCCAAACAGGCAGTCCTGATTTAAGGGAACATCCAGTAATTTCGCTTTAACATGCTCTGGCAAGGATTGCTCCTTATGCCAAGCATGTCTTCTAAATACAGACCTAGATACCGCAGCCCTGCAAGATGCCTCTAGTGAATCAAAACTTACTTACCAACTTGTTCAGCAGAATGCATTAAATCCTTATTTTCAACACAATCAGAAATTAAAATCATTTTCTGTTTAAGCAATCCAGTAATATGCTGCTGATACTTTAACATACGAAACTGGCAATTCAAGGCCCTACTGGCCAAAGTTGCAGAAGTGTATACCTTCTTACCCCATCTATCCAGCGTCCTGGAGTCTCTATCAGAGTGGGTAGGATTTTTGGCAGTAGTAGCTTTAATGCCCTTGGGTCCCGGTGAAATGGTTTCAGGAGCCGCAGTAGGATTTTTGAAAAGGAACTTGTGAGAGTAAGGAACCCTGTAATATCTATCAGGTTTTCTGGAAGCAGGAGGTAAAGAGTCAGGAGCCATGCTAGATTCCAAAAAGGCATCATCAACAACCATCAACAATGTCCAGTACAGGAGGTATAGCTAACGTCCTGTGCTGGGGCAGGAGTAAGAAATCCCTAAGCCTCTTTTTAGAATCCTAGAAATCCTGACTTTCCCAATGAAAATGCTCCTTGAGAGTATGCAAGGTTTCACCAAAAGAGAAATCCTCGGTGTGTGTGTGTGTGTGTGTGGGGGGGGGGGGGCAGAGTTCTCAGCATCAGAATTCTCATAGGTAGATAAGGGTAAATCCTGGTCATCAGAGGAAACAGAAGTTTCAGAATCGTGGTCAGAAGTATCATAAGCAAACTCGGTCCTAGGCCCATTTGTTTTTTAGGCATAGAGACCTGACCATGCGGTCTGGGCGCCAATTTTCTAGGCATGGTTCAAGTTTTAGGCCTTGAAGAAGAAGATGGTGTCATGTTTATATGCAAATCAGTAGGCCTGAATACACCCTCAGAAGCTGGTACCTGCATAGCAGCTCCGGACCCATCCAAGGTACAGACATCCGCAGGTTCCACAGTTGAAGCATCTCGCGGCATACCAGACTCCTTATGGGTCTCAGTAGAGGTCTGCGAATCTGAAGTAGCGGGTATCAGGGGCTCAGAAAGCACCTCACTAAGTACCGGCGAACTGGGCGGCCTGTCTCTGTCTTTATCTTTGTATTTTTTCAGAATGTCGGTAGTCGGATGGCTTACTGAAGACATATCAGGATAATTGAACCGAGCACCAAAATATTTAGAAGCGCAAATATACCGATGATGGATAGTTTGTAGTTTAAATAAGGCACAAAACCGACAGCAAGGTACGTCGTGTTCAGGGCCTAGGCAAGGAATACAGTACGAATTAAAATCTTTATGAGGTATTTGCTTTCCACAAGAAATGCAATTATTTACTTTTACTGACATCGGTTTAGAGCAAGAAAAAGTTTCCCCAATGGGGTACATAGCTTTTAGTTGAAGACTTCGGTTCTGAAACTCGAAAATGAAAATTTCAGGAGTCGGCCGACCGGCATTTGCAAACTGCTTCTGCTTCAGGCAGTGCATGGCAAGACAGACTGATGTAATGACGCTGGCTGCATGTTTTATACCCCTGATGACCTGATGTCATAGAAGAGGAGACAGTAACCGATGTAGGACCCAAGATTTTGTTAATCAGGCCAACTGACTGCTACTGCAAGCAGATAACCCAAATGTGATGATTGCAACAGTGAAACACGAAGAACATCTGAAGACCCTTTTAGCGGTGGTGTCGTCGGAAGGTTTGGCCTTATATGGTCTGTCTCTATCCATATCTTTAAGTTTTTTCAGAAGATCTGCGGTTTGCTGACTGATGGATGCCACATCGGAATCAGAGATGGAAGACGAAAATAACAAGCTACAAACAGAACACTACAACAAATAGTTCTAGTGTTAAAGAGGGCACAGAACCGACAGTGGGGTACGTCGTGATCTGGACCTAAGCAAGTGACACAGTAAGAATGGAAGTCTCAGTGTGGTATTTTCTTTCCACAGGCGAGACCGCTATTGACTTTTTCAGACATTGGTTAGTGCAAGAAAAAGGAAGGCTCCCCAATGGGGTACTTAGCTTTAGACGTTTTCAGCTGAAGGTCGAAATCTGGAAACAGCCGACCGGCACTGTTGCGAATTGCTTCTGCTATGGGCTCCACAGCAAGAAAGACTGAGGTAATGGCATTGCCTGCTCTCCTTTACAGCTCGGACGACCTGACATCACCAAGCAAGCGACAGCAGCCGAAGCACAAAGCCCTGACTCTGGTATTTGGACCGACTGAGGGCTACCACAGCATGGATAACCCAATAGTTAGGACTGCAGCAATGAAACATGAAGAACATCTCATTTTACTGGTTTGGAAATAAAAAGAATTGTTAAAAACAAAGCAAGTACAGTGGGACTGAACACATCCATTAATCACCGTCAAGCTGTAGGTTCAACTGTGAGCATTAATGGATTGCTGAAAGATCAAGTTAAAAAAAATACTGAAAGTCTTTACAGATAATTAAAAGTGCTAATACAAGCAGCAGACCAACCAAAATCAAACCATGAGGAGAACAAGAATTCCACTACAGTGCATGTTAACTATGCAATGAACAAGGACTGTATTCTGCAGCTTGACAGACGGCAACCAGATGTTCATCCAGTGTTGGCAAATGTCGATCAGACATCTATATGGCTTATGCAAGAACACAGTGACAAGTACTACCTCAAAGGTTGAAATCCCACTAAAGAGGAAGCTCATACCACTACCACTCTGGCAATGGACTATTAAAACAGACTGGGCACAGAAACAAGAACTGAACTGACAGCAAAACCTATTAACATGACAATAAATAACAAAAATTATAAACAGGGGGCAGCCATGTGATGAACTTTGTTTGCATCAAGATGCATTAATACCAATGCAAGAAAATACTTTTAATATTGGACAGCTGGGAGCTCGGATTTGGATGAAGACTCTTATGCAAACTGATGTTAAAAATCAACTAGGCAGCACGAAGACACCAGTAGGATTCTGATCGTGAGTGGCATTGTAATTTGAATCCCGAAGAAGTTCCACCTTGGAACAAAAGCTCTAAACTCTTGTATTTTAATAAAACAGATGGTTTTGTGTGTGTGGTTTGAGTTGGACTGTTATTTTACCGATCAGAATCCTACTGGTGTCTTCATGCTGCCTAGTTGTTTTTTGTGGGTTACTCATTTGTGCATTTAAACTACTGGCTGATGTTAAAAATGTTGTGACTACTGAAAGACATGGTAATACAGTCCTGTTATTAGTAGACAACAAACAATCTCTTTATTAGCCTCTTCACAGATAAGCAATGTGACCTTAAGTTGGCATGGTTCTTATTCAGACATTATCTTCACTGACCTTATAACTGCAATAAGCCCAAAGTTATACGGGAAAATGTGCCAAGATTCTGTTACTTTTTTTGGAAAATGACAACTGGCAGTTTTGTGAGGAGCTCTAAACCAACATTAAACTGGCCAAAAGGTAAAACAACCTGATAAGTATTAAATTCTGGGTAACTACATATTGCCAAAGCAGTGAAGTGGATCTGTTTAAAAGCTTTAATATGCAGATGACAACTCAAGCAGCTGAAGACTGGAGAAGTGAGCCACCAACGCAAATGTTCACTATGAAGGGATGATACAAACAACTGGTGTCAGAGCCATGGACTACAACTAAATGCCAAGAAACGCATAATAGCATCCTTCGGGAAGTCATCCTCCCCTGGTAACTATCATAGTGACAACACACCCTTAAGAGATGACCCAGGAGTCAGGGATTTGGGGACAAACAGACAGAAATCTAGCCTTTCATCATCATGTGTCTACAGTAGTGAGGAAATCATTCTATGTTGTGCAACTTATGAACAATGGTATGGCATCTAGGTCCAAGGAAGTCATTATTCTACTGTATTTGGCATTCATCAGACCTATAGAGTACAATGCCCACTTTGATATGAACATGTCTTAGGCAGACCGCCTCAAGTCCCTATCACTGTATTCTGTCTCCTACAGGCTGCTGAGGGGGAGATCTATGCCTAGCATACAAAGCATTGTCAGACCCCACTCCAATGGACCTCCTGGATATCCACAAAAAACAGCACCAGAATTACTAATTTTAAAGATGTAAACCTTGTCGGTGATGATAACAGGACCTGCTGGAGAGACAGGTATGTATCCCAGAGACTACCCCATCTCTAGAACAGGCTCCCCATCCATGTGAAACAGAGTTCCTCCCTAACCCAGTTCAAGTGTAACTTGGTCAACTGGATGGGGAACAGGAAAGTCATCCCTGGTTTGGCACATACGTCTCTAATGGAGATAGGCAGCCTGTAAATGGTTCAGCTCTCAGGCCCCTGCTTGCAAATGTTTCATCTCCCAAGCACCTGCTTTCACTTACCAAAGGGTACCAGAACTTGTTAGAGATTTGGGATGCATGGCTACACTTAAAAAGGCTCTTGTGGTCATTAGCATAGTGAACATTTATGAACCTATGAAAAGATACAATAACATTTGAAACTATTAACGAAGTCATGAATACATTAGTCTGCTTGAAAACTTACACTAGGAACAATGCAACTATTTGAAACCTTACAGCAGGGATGATACCACTATTTACATCTAATGACTAGGGCTACACTGTTATGTATTTCTATGACTACAAAACCTTAACTACACAAGATTGACAGTCAAAGAGAAAAAAAAGACAGGCATCGTAGATGCTTATTGATAAAGGGTTACTGGCAAAGACACCAGATTACATTAGCCTCCAAATACTTACCCCCAAGACCACCCTACTAGAGATAAAACATTTAATGTGAGAAGTAACAGCCTTTCAAGACGGAGTCTTGATCCTGATTCAAGGCCAGAAGGCAGATACCTAGAGAAATATATGCAAATGTTTGGACTACTGATGGAGGAATGCATGGGACAGATGAGATAGATTATGCCCACTTCTCAGGGAAATACAAAACTTGGACACAATTAGACAAATGCTACGCCTCAAGGGAGTAGGTTACCTTAACTAAGGGGTTAAGTTACTCATCCAATAACACTTTCAGATCATGTCCCATTACAGGTTAAATTTAAAATTATGAAAAAGATCCACTGGGGAAAAGAATGTCACTTTCCTACATACTTCTAGGAAAAAAGACGTTCTGTAAATGGTTAGAACAGGTATTGACAGAATGTCAACATAAACTAGAGGGGGAAGGGGGAATTAACTCACAGATAGGAGATGTGCAAAACTAAGTTCACAAATAAAACAACGTTAAAAGCAAAACAGCTATGGAATGAATGTCAATACAAATACTTAAAGGCTACTACAGAAGTAAAAAAGATTACAACAGAAAAAAATGACAGACTTAAGAGAAAGGAGATGCAGGCAGCAAGAGAAAACATACAGGAGTACTTAGAAAACATTAATGAAGTTAGAGCAAACAGCACTGAACTTCATAGGTTCATAGGTAGGTACTAGGCTATTGGCCCAATGGCCTACGTAAGCCTAGCCAGCAAGGTACCATAGCTTACGCCACCCAGAAAGTTATTTTTTGTGCCAGTGTCCAGCAGAGACACAGAAGTGATCCCCGGGGTGTATTTCCTATTTCCCATCCACTTATCAAGATTTTTCTTGAAGAGTGCTAATGAAGAACTTTGCTTGACATAGATGGGTAGCTTGTTCCAGAGTATAGGAAGTCTCTGGGACAGGAATCTATCCCTCCAGCGTGTCCTGTTTATTGTGGTGACAAGGTTTAAGTCCCTAGAGCGTGTAGCTCGGAGGGATTGGGATTTCTTTAGGTGTAGAATGTCCAACAGCTCTGGATTTGACATAGCTTTATATGTTAGGCAGAGATCACCTCGGAGTAGGCAATATGCTACGGAGTAAAGCTGGAGTTTTTTGAGGCAGTCAGTGTAAGACATTTGTTTGAGGCCAGTAATCCTCTGTGAGGTACTTCTCTGGCCTTTCCAGCTGCTGCAGTTGTCTTGTCAGGTACATTCCAAAAGGGGCGTTGTACTCTATATAATGGGTCTAATGAGTGACGAGCAGAGGGGAACAATGACCTCTTTTTTCCCGGATGAGAACCCTTTTATGATGAGGTGTGCCTCGTAGAAGGACTTCCTGACTACTGTGGCGATGTGACTATCAAAGGAGAGACTACTGTCCACCTGGGTCCCAAGGTCTCATCACGCATTCGGTGTTAAGTAGATTGCTACCTATGTGGTAGTTCATGGGTACAGAGTCTTTACCAAAGGGGATGACACTGCACATTTTGGCACTGAGCTTGAGGCCATGGCTCTGACACCAGGCATCTGTCTCAGTGAGGCCCTTCTGTAGGATGTCCACATCATTTGGGGACTTGACTATGGCTCCTAGTTTGCAGTCATCTGTGAACTTCGTTAGCCAGAGGCCTTCTGTGTTAGCCTGTACTTCAGAGAAGTAGATACCAAACAGGAGAGGTCCCAGTACGGAACCCTGTGGTACTCCACTTGTCACTGCTTTGAGGTCAGATTTGGAGTCTGCAACTTTTACAGTGTGAGTTCTGTCAGTGAGCCAGTTGGCAACCCATCTTGTGACATAGGGATTTATACCTAGTTTAGTGAGTTTAGCTATAATTCCAGAATGGAGGATGGTGTCGAAAGCCTTGGCGAAGTCAAGATAGGCTGTGTGAACCACCTTACCCTCATCCACGGCTTTGGTGACTGCCTCAAAGAAGTCGATCAGGTTCAGGAGG
This sequence comes from Protopterus annectens, assembly GCF_019279795.1. Classification (NCBI taxonomy): domain Eukaryota; kingdom Metazoa; phylum Chordata; order Ceratodontiformes; family Protopteridae; genus Protopterus; species Protopterus annectens. The sequence goes on along the minus strand of NC_056728.1, from coordinate 232,161,479 downwards.
CATGATCTGCCTTTCACAAACCCGAACTGGGTGGGATCCAGAGTTTGGAGGTTACCAATGTTCATTCTTAAATGTTAATCCTAGAGCTGCAAAACTCCTGTCTCAAAGCTAAGGCAGACAAAATGTCAAAAGAGAGGATGTACAAAAAAATCAAAAATTCAGATCCTGGAAAGATGGAATTTTAACTGGACAAAATATTAAATTATTAATACGATTACTAATAAGATCATGGAGCTATGTCAGGGAGAATCAGAGGTATAAATTGGAAAAAATACAGCTTATAGAAAAAAAATCTAAACTCACTTTAACAGGTAGATGTTACTAAAAAAGACATGCAAGAAAGAGGTAAGGCAGGCAATGAGACAGCAGAATATAGAAAAAAAAAACTCTGGGAATAGACAGAATTTCCACTGAGATTTGCAAAAGAAGAGTTGCTCTTGATAAAAACTTGGGCTAAACTTTTTAATAGCATCATACTGATGGAAGATCCTGCCCGATTTCCGGGCACAGATCTAAAATGGCAATGATCCCAAAGAAGGGAAGATCATCTAAACCAGCCTCATTCTGGGCCATTTCAATCGTGAACCATGATTATAAGATTTTCACAACAATTCTAGCTAAGAGATTGTCAGGGATATTACCTAAAGGGATAGATCATCAGTATGGCTTTATATTAACAGTACCCTGATGATCCAAACGGATGCAGAAATAAACAAAACTCTGTTAATAATGATAGGATTTGATGCCAAAAATCATTTGGCAGAGTCAGCTGGAAATTCCTGGAAAAAGCTATGGAAACATATGGGTTCCCTCTGGAATTAATACAGTTAATATCTCAGCTATTTGAGTGTGTTACTGTAAGTTTGAAATGTAAGAGTAAATTACTGCAGTGACTCAACGTAACAAGATGCACCTGGGTAGGAATGCCCACCATCGGCCCTTCCCTGGCAGCAAGTGCAAAATAAGCCAATATAACAGGTTATATATAAAATAACTCTAATGAAAAAATAGCACTTTTTGCAGATGACATCATACTTTACATTAATAAACCAGAAAATGATCTAGAAACGAATACTTTAGAGGAATTTAACAACAGCAGGATATAAAATAAATGAACCAGAAACAATACTATTGCAATAAATTATATACCTACACATCAGTTAGTACAAAAAATTGATTGTTTGTGGGAGTATTCCAGAATGCGACATTTAGGGATATGGTTAAAACAGGACTTAGACCAGATGGCTCAAGAAATGTGCTGGGAAACTACAAAGAAAATAATTAAGAACCCAAAGAAATGGAAAATATTAGCAATGAATGTAAAATTGTTCCTGGTGCTCCTGATATTTTATGTAGGTCAGGCATTGATGTATTCCCCCCAGGGAAATATTTGGGATACAATTTAAATATAAAGGATAAAGGAATTTTTCTAGGACATTAAATAGGAGACGGTTTATTGAATTAAAAAAAAAAAAAGAAAGAAAAAAAAAAGAGAGCGAGAGAGGGTTCTGTGGGAGAAATTGACATTGCCAGAAGAACAAGGAGGCTTGTGGATGCCAGAGCTGTCGAATTATTTTAAGGCTACCCAATGCAGACTGCTGGGATTACTGCAAAATCAGAAGCATAATACAAAACAGAAGAAAACGATACAAGATCAGGAAGCTGTACTAGATGCTTTGGATAAGCTACTTTATGGAATGTTATAGACAGAAACAGCAAGACAAGCTCTGCTCAGAAATACTTACAACATACTGTTACATGAGTAAAAAAACAGAAGCCAGTTAGAAACTGGGAGACAATATTACCCATCGGATACAGATTAAGACACAAAAAGGAAGAATCAAAAGATACATCAGTAGGAATGTGGACAGCAAAGAATAAAGATCCCAGTTATTGGGAACAGTTAACAAGAGAAGATAAGATGACATATTACAAGGAAGTATAAGGCATGCTTGGCTTATGGCAGGTAGACAGCCTAATTTATACAGAACGGTAGTGGAGGAGTTAAAAGGTGCACATGGAGCATTCAAAACCTTAAGAAACCAGGTGTAGGTACTTTATAATGGAGACTAAAATTACTAATCAAAGCTTATAAGGTTCTGGCTGGCCAACATACACAAATGGGAAACAGATGGAGGCAGGATTGGAATCAGAGACTACAAAAGCAATTCACTAAACAGGACTGAAGGGAAATCTGTATGGCTTTAAGATAAGCCACAAAATCTTATAAATTTAGAATTTTTGCATCAAAATGTTTACATTGGTAGTTCTACACAACAGCTAGACAACAAAAGATGTTTCCACAATCGGTGATTATCTGTTGTAGATGTGACAGGCTAGAAAAGGGATACTGAAGTAGTATGTTCTGGGAATGTGGGGAATTGCAAGGGCATAAACAGGTTTCACTCATCAAGGAAATGAGGTTATTGAACTGTTTAGAAAACAAATATTCCAAGCACATAAGATCTCTGATAGCATTGCTTCTGATAGTGGCAAAATTACGAGGAAGTAAAAAAGTAAATATAACCAGACTCTAAGTTTTTAAGAAGTCAAAGAAACAAAATGGCAAGACACTTAATAAACAAATCGAATACACAGGAACTATGTCTGAAGCAGATGAACCAGGGAGAATCCCAGTATTAAAACAATAGGTTACCCCTGGGAGGGAGAAAACCATTCCTATTACCATATATTGAAGGATCTGAGTTCTTCTAGACAACAGAGATGGAATAAGGGGCTTCATGGATCTACCTGTAAATACTAACTATAAATGTTTTACTTATTTCTTTTTGTTAGCTTTTCCTCTTCTTAATTCTGGTTCACATGCTGATGCAGTCATATCATTGGATTAAAGAAGAGAATTTGGAACAACAGAGTGAATACTATAGAAGACAAAGATTATGCTCACTTGAACCAAGACATAAAATCAGCTAATACTAGAGAAATAGAAAGGTTAAAAATCTACATAGGACCTGAACAAATGTGTAAGACAGTCTATATCCAGTTGACCTCAGTAGGTCAGACAACAAGTGGATTTTGTACATCTGTAAACTCTGGGATTTGTTTAAACACATGCCTATATTCAATAATATCCATTAATAGATGTAATGATTCCAGAGTAGGATGATGTGTACCATACACAAGGACTGCACAGTGTGTAAATACAGTTATGTTTAATTGCATTTCTAAATTTCAGAGACTTTAAACAAAAACGTTCTGTCTCATCTGCAGAAGAAAAAGATGCACTCACCTTTACCAGGGATGTTAGGAAGTCGCTCTATTTTAAACTCATTGATGTTTAACATATAAAAAAATCTGCCGTCTTCATTTAATATAACAATGCCTGAACCAGAAGCAAAATGGAAAACCTTGGCATCCATAACTGACAGACCCTTGAAAAAAACAGATCAAATCATACAATAAGAATCTTGACTTGCAAAACACTATCTGTATCAATACCATCAATGAACCTGGTAATGCAATGAACATGATTTCTTAGTTGCTATGACACGACACGACAACCACCATTTTTTTTTTCTTTTTGTTCCTGATTCTCCACTGATCATCAAGCCTCCATCTCGTATGCTCCCCAGAGGGGAGAGCATTGTGGACCATTAAATCTGCTAAGGGTCAGGGTAAAGAGACATGAATGGTGGCATCATCTTCTGGAAATCAGAAGTTTTCTTCTTCAGACTACTTATTCTTCTAACCATGCCTGCTACGTTCTAAAGTGCTAGCATGAAGTCATCATTATCTTTTAAAAGTGTATTCCCCACCTCCACAAATGACAGAAATCTCAATCCAACCTGCCTGCCCTGAAGGCAGTGGCTCCCAGTCTCTGCCAGGGATGCACAACAGTCTGCACTCTGAGAATGCATCCTCCAAGTTTCTCCACACAGAGAGGTGAACAGGTTTTAGCTCATCACTCCTCTCTTTTCCCTCAAAGAAGAGTCTCCAGAACCTCGGTCACTAATCAAACCCAGGTTATAGACTGTATAAATGGGTTTATCCTGCTAAGTCATATAGCTGGCTGACAAACATAAATTTAAAGGACACCTAAGCATACGTTTCTGCCAGATGTGGTGTAAAAAACAGCTTTACAGTGTGCCAAATCTGATACATTAGTAAATAATACAATTAACCTTTGCCAGTGTCACCTTAACAGGGAAGAAAATATGGCTGACATGTGTGGTTCGGTCTGACATGAATGACAGAAAAAGGCAACAGTTTCTACTAAAAAAAGTAAAGGAAAGAAAAGGGAAGGGAATGAAAGGAGTATGGGATAAAATGCTTCCAAAAGGATTCAAGGCAGATAGGTTCACAGGTATACACTAGGCTAACGACCATCACGGTCTAAGTCTAGCCATGTAACCCAATCCAATTGTGTCCCCTTGAAACACACAAGTCTAAATTGGAGGGATATGCTAGTTAGGGGGTTGCTAAAAGTTATGTGGTGGGTATATTAGATAGGAAATATTAACTGCTGGTCTCTACGACAGATCACAGTCAAGAAATACAAGAGATTTTATTAAGTAGAGATGAAGGAATGTGAAGTCACTGAAAAAGAAACGGATTTTGTTCTTAGTAATATTTGTATAAAAATGATGTAAACTGCATTTTACATTGTAAAGCAGTCCTTTTTAAGATGTACTCTGAGGTTTTTAAAATCTGAGGTGAGTGAATGTTTATCAGTGTCTGCTGTATGTGCTAGGGATACTGAAATAAAAAGTACTTTTTCTTAGTTGTAATTACTTTTATTCATTGTACTGTCTAATGTAATGTACTATATCCAGGCTTTTCACTGTATTAAAATAAGAAAGGATGGAAAGATGCAAATTACAGTTAATAAAATGTAATTGTGGATTGCTGGGGAAGGACCGTAAAAAGTATATTGAGCATATTATATACGGAATTAAAAGACAATTTCACCTGTGTTGTAGAAGATGATGTCTAGACTATCATCCTTAGTTTAAGTTATAAATAAGTAAAATGGCTTGAAACACTAAAGAAACTGATGACAGGCATGAAAAACAGTAGGTCATTCCTAAATTTGTAAAGAAAATAACTTGGTTTTCTTTCTACTACCATCTGCTTTTTATTGCAGACAAGGAGTTTGCAACTGTAAACATTAATCATGACAGGTCTAAACGGTGTGCTAAATGAAATCTACAAGGAACAATGTAATTAACATGTGATGGGATCATTGGCAAGCATTTCAGTGAAACAAATGTAATATGAAACTGTGGGGAAGAGTACAGTTATACAAGTAAGTTCCCTCCCCAGCAACCTTAGTACTTCAACGCATTAAATTTAACAGAGAATAATTCACTTTAATTATTTATGAGTGGCAAGCAAACTTCATCTTAAAGCTAAAAGCTAATGTTTACTGAAAGCAAGCAAGTTGTTTTTCACACCAAGTTCTACTGCGTGTATACATTATATCTTAACTAACACTAAACTACTATGTATGAATGCATGCTACTTCAAACCTACCTACCTGGTTAACAAAATGAAAACATAAATAAACCAATTATTTTTGCATGCTTCAAAATGAAAAACATACATTTCTCATATTTTGGGGACATTAGTATAGAGTAACAAAGTTGTAGGCCGCGGTGGTGTAGCGGTTGGCATTATCACCTCACAGCTTGAGGTTCTCCCATTCGATTCTCAGCTGGTTTGCCTTCTGAGTGGGGTCTGCATGTCCTCCCCGTGGTCGAGTGACATATAAAGACATGCAAGTAGGTGCGTGCCTGAATAGGTGTGTCTTCTTTGATGGTTGGGAGTTGGGCTGGCAACTCAGCACCGTAAAAATTCACTGCCAATCATTAGCGGACCGGAGTTCCGCTGTGGCAACCCCTAATCGGGAAAAGACGAAAGACATTACTAGTATAGAGTAACAAAGTTAAGAACCATTAACAGTATGATTTAAAACAAATCATAATGAGAAGAGTGAGGATGTAGGTCTGCTAAGCTCTTAACCTTTCAGTCCTAAAGGTTTTATGTTCACACAAGTTGCAAGTATATATATAAATGTTTTACCTTTAGTCGAAAAAGCTCAACATCAAACCTAATTTGACTGATATATAAAGATTGAACATCAAAACAATTTTTTTTTTTTTTTTTGGGGGAAGTCTCCTCGAATCCCCAGACCCCTTGTTACTTACATATACCAACTCTGAGATGGCACAACAGTGGGAAAAGGGCAAATGTCCAGTCCTCCCTGTACAGCGACCTTCCACTAAGTAATGCTGGCATTCTGCGATAAGATTCTTCAATAGCCTGTGCTGGCATTACAAAAGCTCTATCTTCTGAATGTTTGACTAAAGGTATGGATCCTACATATCTACATATATAAATGTGTGCGTGCGCGTGCATGTGTGTGTGTGTGTGTGTGTGTGTGTGTGTGTGTGTGTGTGTGTGTGTGTGTATATATATATATATATATATATATATATATATATATATATATGCACAGACACACAAACATACACACATTACATATATATATATATATATATATATATATATATATGTATACACACACACACACACACACTTACATACACATATATAGACACACACATTTATATATTTATATTTATATATATATATATATATATATATATGTGTAGATATATATGTATAAAGTACAGTTGTGTACACTTACCATAAATGTAGATATTCGAGTGTATTCACTGTTGCAGTCATTACATTTGGGTTATCTGCCTGCAGGTAGCCCTCAGCCGGCCTGATTATCAAAGTCTTGGGTCCTGTGTCAGATGCTGTCTCTTCTTCCATAACGTCAGGTAGTCAGGGGTATAAAGCATGCAGCCAACGCCATTACATCAGTTTTTCTTGCCCCAGATGTCAGGTGCCCTATAATGGGAAGCAATTATATACAAGGTTACACCTCTAACATAAAACAAATACACCAGAAAGCTAAAATACAGTAAACAAGAAGAAAGGTATAGCCAACAGAAGTCAGGGGGCTGGAGGGAGGGTAACCAGGACTGCAACGGTGAATACACTCGACCATCTACATTTATGGTAAGTGTACACAGCTTTACTATGTTCTTTGTGTTTCACTGTTGCAGTCATTACATTTGGGTAGATTCCCAAAGCTAAGGAAGAGAGGAGGCAGTTAAGAGAGCATTAGGACCAGCTATTAAGCCCTGCAAGACTGCAGTGGCAAAACAGCTGTGGATTTAGAAAAATTAGGCAAGTGGTAATGCTTGGTGAAGGTATGTACAGAGCTCCAGGTAGCAGCTTCGAGGATGTCCCTGGTAGGAACACCTCTGAGAAAGGCTGTTGAAGTAGATGCAGCCCTGGTAGAATGTGATCTTATCCCCTCTGTGGGGTAGGTTTTCCATGGTGCTTATAGCAGAAATGAATGCAATGGCCTATCCACTTAAAAATGGTTTGCTTTGAAATGGCCTTCCCCTCTTCCCCTGCAGCAAAGGCAACTAGCAGCTGTTCAGTTTTCCTGAGAGCCTTAGTCCTGTCCAAATAAAATCTAAGTTGTCTGTGCATGTCCAAAGAGTGCAGTATTCGTTCTCCTTTGTTCTGTGGATTAGAAAAGAAGGCTGGCAAATTAATGGACTGATTAAGGGTCACACTGGATACCACCTTGGGCATAAAGGAAAGATTGGTCCTGAGGGACACCCTGTCTGTATGGAAGATGATGAAGGGCTCCACTGCCATGATGGCCTGTAATTCAGACACTCTTCTTGCTGAAGTGATGGCTTGAAGGAAGGCTGTTTTCCAAGAAAGGAATTTCAACTCTGCAGATGCAGCTGGCTCAAAAGGAGGTAGAGTGAGCTTTCCCAATACAAAGTTAAGGTCCCAGGCTGGAGTAGGGGCTCTCCAGGGTGGTCTTAAATTTTTAGACCCTCTGAGGAATTGTTTCAGCAGGGGGTGAGAGAAGAGGGGTGGCTCAGTATTGTAATGTGCTAAAATGGCTGAGGCATGAATTTTAATAGATGAGAAGGAAAGGCCCTTGTGGAGCATCTCTGTTAAGTATTGAAGAATATGCGGTAAACTGTGCACTGCTGTGCCCATCCCCTGAGTCTGGCTCCAGGAACAGTATCTTTTCCACTTTTCAGCATAGGATTTTCTAGTACTAGGCCTCCTTGCCTCCAGAATGACATCCAGCACTTGCTTACTGATGGATGGTATTGGAGAGCTCAGGTAATTAGCCAGGCTGCAAGGTTCATGGTTTGAAGCTGGGGGAGCAGAATCTGGCCCTCCTGCTGGGACAGCAGGGAAGGGGTCTGAGGCAGGTGCCATGGTTTCCAGCAGTGACATACTACGCAAGAGGGGCTACCAGTGTTGGTGTGGCCAGTCTGGTGCAATGAGAATTGTCCTTGGTTTGTCCTGTTTGATCTTTAGCAGAACATTCGAGAGGAGAGGCAGACGGGGAAAGGCATAAACTGAGAGGCTTTCCCAGGTGAAGGCCAGGGCATCCACTTTCCAAGCTTGTCTGTAGGGAGTCCTTGTGCAGAATTTGCCCAATTAGTAGTTCTGAGGGGAGGCAAACAGGTCTATCTCTGGGCTCTCCCATTTGTTTCTCAAAATGTTAAATATCTTTGGTTCCAGTTTCCACTCGTGTGGGTCAATGAGATTTCTGCTTAGGTCATCTGCCAGTGAATTTAGCTTGCCTGGCAGGTATTGAGCTTGTAGGTGCAATTGGTCGCTTAAGGCTGTGCTCCACACAGCCATGGCTAGTCTGCAGAGAGGGTACAAGTGGGTTCCCCCCTGCTTGTTTATGTACCACATAACAGTGGTGTTGTCTATCTTTACCAATAATTGTCCTGGAAGAATGTGGTCCTTGAAGGCTGTCAGAGAAGTCTGCACACCTAACATTTCGTACTGACTGATATACAGGTGCATTTGACTCAGGTTCCATTTGCCCTGAATGCACTGCCCTGCCAAGTGAGCCCCCCATGCATAGTCTGATGCATCTGTTGTTAGGGTTTGGGCAGCAGGGGGTAGAATGAATGTCTTTATACAAGGAACGATAGTAATCATTAATTCCTGGTCCTGAGAATGCTGACACCATAGGCTTTTTACATACCATTGTAGTTTCCTCATATGCAGTCTTGCATGTGGAATTAGTAGGATGCAAGACACCATGAACCCCAGGGCTTGCAGTATTTTTCTTGCAGATAGCTGGGTCTTTGTGGCCAGTAGTTTGAAGTAGGCTGTCAAACCTGTTTCTCTGGCGTGAGGTAGGCCATCTGGGAAGTTGTGTTCAAGCTTGCTCCCAGGAATACAATTTGTTGGCAGGGTACTATGTGAGATTTCTTTTCGTTTATGGTGTACCCCAGTGAGGTTAGCAGTTTCTTTACAAATGCCAAATGATTTAATAGTATGTCCTGGCTTTCTGCCTGAATTAGACAATCGTCTAGGTACGGGTATACTTGAATATTTCTTTGCCTGCAGAATGCAATGATTGGAGCTAGGCACTTTGTGAATACCCTGGGCGCAGTAGATAAGCCAAAAGGCAGTGCAGAGAACTGATAGTGCATGTAGCCTGCTCTGAAGCGTAGGTATTGTCTGCATGATTCCCTTACTGGGATGTGCAGGTAAGCTTCCTTTAAGTCCAATGTTGCCAACCAGGCATTTTTGCCTAGCATGGGAAGCAGCTGATGAAGAGTTAACATTTTGAATTTTGGGATTACCAAAAAGTTGTTTAGAATAGACAGGTCCAGGATAGGACGCCAGGAGTTGTCTTTTCTGGGTACCAGGAAAAGTCTTGAGTAAAAACCTTGTCCCTATTCCTCTGCTGGGACAGGCTGAATAGCCCTGATACTTACAAGAGAGAAAAAGTACAGTTTTGTACCTACCATAAATGTAGATGTTCGAAGATCCACATTGCTGCAGTCCTTACATATGGGTAGTCCGCTGTCCTCGGTCGGCCCGAATACCAAAGTATTAGGCTGACGTCGGTCATGGGCGCTCAGATCTGACATCAGAGCGTCAGGGTATAAAAGCGCATGATCGACGTCATATCCTCAGTCTTTTCTTGCCCCAGATGTCAGAAGGCCCTAAAAGAAAGGCCACAGCCCAAAAACAGGATACCTCCCAAAAACATGCCCAACAACAACCATCACCCAAACCAGATAACCATGCCAAACTACAGAGGGGAAGGAGGGAGGGTAAATTGGACTGCAGCAATGTGGATCTTCGAACATCTACATTTATGGTAGGTACAAAACTGTACTATGTTCTTCATCTCACATTGCTGCAGTCCTTACATATGGGTAGAATCCCAAAGCAGAGGTAAAGGGAGGATGGCAAAATCATAAAGCATTAGGAGCTGCTAAAATGCCCTGTAATATTGCAGTGGCAAATCCAGCCCTAGACTTAGAATAAAGAGAAAGGTGGTAATGCTTGGAAAAAGTATGTACTGAACTCCAAGTGGCTGCTTCCAAAATATCTTTTGTAGCTACCCCCCGTAGAAAGGCAGTAGAAGTGGCAGTAGCTCTAGTGGAATGAGGTCTGATTCCAGCCGGAATCTCCTTACCATGATGGGAATAACAGAAAGAAATACAAAACCCAATCCATTTAGAAATAGTTTGTTTTGAAACAGGTTTTCCCTGAGAACCCAAAGCAAAAGAAACAAACAACTGCTGAGACTGCCTGAACCCCTTGGTTCTGCTCCAATAATAACGTAACTGCCTGTGAATATCCAAAGTATGCAAAATCTTCTCCCCTTTATTTTGAGGGTTTGCATAAAAAGTAGGCAAATGAATAGTTTGGTTCAAGGCCACACTAGAAACCACTTTAGGCATAAAGGAAGGATTAGTGCAGAGATACCCTATCCTTATGAAAAATCAGGAAAGGTTCCACCGCCATAAGGGCCTGTAATTCAGAAACCCTTCTTGCAGAGGTAATGGCCAACAAAAAAGCAGTCTTCCATGATAAATACTTTAACTCGGCAGTAGCTGCAGGCTCAAAAGGTTGTAGAGTAAGCTTTTCCAACACAAAATTGAGATTCCAAGCAGGAGTAGGAGCTCTACGTGGGGGTCTTATGTTCTTTGCCCCTCTAAGAAATTGCTTAAACAAAGGATGAGAAAATAAAGGAGGGTCACAGTCATAGTGAGCAGAAATGGCTGCAGCATGAACCTTTATCGAGGAGAAAGACAAACCCTTGTCCAATAACCCAGTAAGATATTGAAGAGAAACACTTAAATCAGGCTTGGAAACATCAAAGTCCTTCGCTTTGCTCCAAAGAAAAAATCTCCTCCATTTATCAGCGTAAACTTTCCTTGTACTAGGCCTTCTGGCCTCCAAAATAACATTCAAAACTTGTTGTGGAAGCTGAGACCCTCCAGGGTCTAAAACAGAATATGCCAGGCTGTGAGATGCAGAGACTGAATCTTGACATTGAGGAAGTGATTGCCCTCCTGAGACAAAAGATGCGGAATCAAAGGCAGAGGCCATGGAGGCTCCCGTACCAAACTCCTCAGTAGTGGGTACCAGTGCTGTCGAGGCCAATCCGGCGCTATCCGAATCATGGATGGCTTGTCTATTCCGGCCTTCAGGAGTACCTTTGGAATGAGAGGCAGAGGTGGAAAGGCATAGACATGAAGATTGTACCAACTGAATGATAGAGCATCCACCTTCCAAGCTGTGGGATGAAACATTTTTGTGCAAAACTTTGGCAACTGGTAATTTAGTGGAGAAGCGAACAGATCTAGGTCTGGAGTCCCCCATAACACTGTCAACTTTTGAAACACATGAGGATCCAGTTTCCACTCGTGAGGATCCACAATTTGTCTGCTCAACACATCCGCTAAGGAGTTCTGTGCTCCTGGTAGAAACCTTGCCTGAAGATGGAGGTGTAAACTGAGAGCAGTCTCCCACAAAATCATCGCTTGCCTGCAAAGAGGATACGAATGGATTCCCCCTTGCTTGTTGATGTACCACATGACAGTAGTGTTGTCTGTTTGAATCAACACCTGTCCTGGGTGAAGTAAATCCTTGAAAGCCATCAATGCAAATTGCCTGCAAAGAGGGTACGAATGGATTCCCCCTTGCTTGTTGATGTACCACATGACAGTAGTGTTGTCTGTTTGAATCAACACCTGTCCTGGGTGAAGTAAATCCTTGAAAGCCATCAATGCAAATTGGACAGCTAACATCTCCTTCAAGTTGATATGCAAATGTTGAAGTCTGACAGGCCCCGTGTCTTGCACCCATTTTCCATTGAGGTGTGCTCCCCAAGCCTTGTCCGAGGCATCTGTCGTTAGAATCCGACTCGCCTCTGGTCGGGTCACAGAGAGTCCCTTGTTTAGGTGACATTCCTGAGCCCACCACAAAAATTATTTCTGAATGCAAGGTATTATCTGAATGACAGTGTCTAAATCTTGGCAGTGTTGTGTCCATACATTTTTGAGATACCATTGAAGCTTCCTCATATGCAGTTTGGCATTGGGAAGCACCAGAATACAAGATGCCATGAACCCCAAGGCTTGAAGGACTGTCCTTGCAGTCAGCCTGGACTGTAGAGACATTTGATGGAAATAAAGAGAAAGGCTTCTTTGTTTGTCCGGGGTCAAAAAGGCCATCTGGGAAGCTGTATTCAGTCTCACACCCAGAAAGTACATGTCCTGAGAGGGTACTAGACTGGACTTTGTTTCGTTCACAGAATACCCTAGGCATCTTAACACTACCATCACATACTGTAGATGATGCAGAAGTTCGTCTTTGTGTTGTGCAATAATCAGGCAATCGTCCAAATAAGGATAAATCTGTATTCCTTTTAACCTGAAAAAGGCTATCACTGGAGCCAGAACCTTTGTGAACACTCTGGGCGCAGTAGATAAGCCAAAGGGCAATGCAGAGAACTGAGAAAGTAAATTTCCAGCCCGAATGCGCAGGTACCTCCTGCAACTGGACCTGATAGGAACATGAAGATAAGCCTATTTGAGATCCAGAGTTATCATCCAGTGATCTTTTCCCAACAGAGGTAAAAGCTGTTGTAACGTCAGCATTTTGAACTTTGGAATGTCCAGATAAGTGTTGAGAATAGATAAATCCAAAATTGGTCTCCACGTGTTCCCTTTCTTTGGTACTAGAAACAGGCAATAATAAAATCCTAGACCCACTTCTGACAGAGGAACTGGCTGTATAGCTCCTATTTAAAGAAGTAAAGAAATCTGCTTGTGAGCCTCCATCCTTTGCCGAGGAGGAACGTCTGGCATGCCTTTGAAAGGAGGCAATGTATGGAAATAGAACTTGTAGCCTCGGTTTATAATGTCCAATACCCATTTGTCCTGGGTGACTAAAAGCCAGTTTTGCTTGAAGAGAGCTAATTTTCCTCCCAAAGGAGCTGCCAGGGAAGAAGAATCTGGCAGCTGAAAATGCAGGTCATTGGGCCTGTTTACGAAAGTGCTGGCCCCTGCCCTCACTTGCAGATTGTGCAGGTGAACTCCAAGTTCTAGGCCTGAATGTACTGAGAGCTCTGCCCCTGCCACGTCTAGATCTACCCCTAGACTGAGAATCAGAAGAAGGGTAGGTCCACCCCTTAGTAGGCCAATTTCTACTAAACTTTGGAGGTTGCACCTGCAAAAAATCTTTAACAGTCTGCATAGACTTAGCCTTGTCTTCCATTTTCTTCAAAACCGACTCCACAGAAGGACCAAACAAAACTTCAGACTGTAAAGGGGCATCCAGAATTCTAGTTTTAACATGCTCAGACAAATTCTGATCCTTAAGCCAGGCGTGCCTACGAAGAACTGATCCAGTGGCAGCCACCCTAGAAGAGGCCTGTACAGCATCAAAACCACACTGCAAAGAATGCTTACCCACCTGTTCAGAGACATGTACTAAATCCTGCAATTCTTTACACTCTATGCCCTCTGCCAAAGCATCCACTTTAGATTTTAGCTGAGAAAGGAGGAAATTCTGATACTTCAACATATGAAACTGGCAATTTAAAGCCCTCATTGCTAAAGTTGAAGAGGTATACACCTTCTTACCCCATCTATCCAAAGCTCTAGCTTCCTTATCTAGAGGAACCTGGATTCTTTACAACAGAAGCCCTAACATCCTTAGGCCCCTGACTAATAGTCTCTGGGTCTATGCTGTGGTAAAAACAAGAATTCCCTAAGCCTCTTTCGTGAATCCGAGAAATCCTGTCCTTCCCACTTAAAATGCTCCCTCATGGAATGCAGAGTTTCTGAAAACGAAAAATCCTCTGGAGGAGAAGCAGAAGGAGTGGAATCCTCTGCATCAGAATCCGAATAAGGGGGAAAATCTTGAATATCTTCAGCAGAAGAGTCTGAATCGTCTGAGGCCTGATCCAAACTTTCCAACTCTGGCTCCACCCTGGGCCTCTTATCAGGAGGGGGCATAGAACCTCTAATTAAAGTAATCAAATCTTCTGCCATTTTAAGCATGTGCTTTTTAGGCACAGACCCTGAAGTACCTGGAGGGACACCAGAGGAAGGCAAAACAGACCTGCCCTTAGAAGAAGCCTTAGAAATAGTAGCAGAAGGCCTAACCACCTTAGGCATAGAAGGGAGAACAGTAACCTGAGAAGCCCCTTCAGCTTGACCTGACTCCTGCGAGGCCACATCCTGCAAAATCAAAGTTTCCCCCTGAGACTCAACAGAAACTTCAGCCGGATCCACCTGCTCCACTGCAGCTTCTGCAGGACCGTCGTCCGAAACGGACGAATCAACCTGTCTAGGTTTCAAGGATTTGTCTTTGCGCTTCTTCGTGGAAGCGGCCGGAGGATCCGACGGCATATTATAATTACACCGCTTACCAAAGACTAACCTAGCACAATCTAACCTTCTTTTTATAGTGCGCTTATTAAACCTAGCACAAAACCGACACCCAACTACGTCGTGGTCCGGTCCCAAACACGGAAAGCAAAGAGAGTGATAATCCCTATGCGGTATCTGCCACAAGAAATACAATTATTCACTTTTTCTGACATCCGGAATTAACTGAGGCAAGAAAAAACAAAAATATTCCCCAACGGGGTACTTAGCCCAACTTGGTTTCGGTCTGAAACTCAGAATACGAAAATTTCAGAACGCCGAACGGCACTTGCAACGCTGCTTCTGCATCAGACCATGCGGCAAAAAAGACTGAGGATATGACGTCGATCATGCGCTTTTATACCCTGACGCTCTGATGTCAGATCTGAGCACCCATGACCGACGTCAGCCTAATACTTTGGTATTCGGGCCGACCGAGGACAGCGGACTACCCATATGTAAGGACTGCAGCAATGTGAGATGAAGAACATCCTGCTGTTGAGCATCTGCCCACTGATTTGGGGGTAGGTCTGGCAAACCGTTTGGGGTTGGTAAGGAGTGGAAGTGGAATCTGTATCCTTGGGAAACTATATTTTAAACCCATTTGTCTCGGGTAATGTGTTTCCAGTTTTTTGCATGCAGTGCAATTTTTCCCCCTAAGGGAGCAGACAGTTGAGCAGGGCTTGGAAGGTTTAAGGTGAAGTCATTGTGACAGTTTACCATAGGGGTGTCTTACTACTTCCAGCTCTAGAAGTGGGAGCCCCCCACTTCTTAGGCCTGTGAGTAACTTGAGACTGTAGCCTAGGTGGTCTGCTGTTCCTGGGTTTGGACTGAGAAGGCCTGGAAGAGACAGGAAGGAACCAATTCTTAGAAGGCCAATGCCTACTAAATCTGGGAGGCTGTACTTGCAGAAAATCTTTAACAGTTTGCATAGATTTAGCTTTTTCCTCCATCTTTTTAAGAACTTCTTCTGTTCTGTTGCCGAACAGGCGGTCGGTCGGTCTTGGTTTAAGGGAGCATCCAGTAATTTAGTTTTAACATGATCTGGCAAATTTTGCTCCTTAAGCCAAGCATGTCTTCTAAGAACAGACCCAGTGACAGCAGCCCTGCAAAGATGCTTCTAAAGAGTAAAAACCACATTGCAAAGTATGTTTACCAACTTGTTCAGCAGAATGCATTAAATCCTGTAATTCTTTATTTTCAGCACAGTCAGGAATCAACATAATTTTCTGTTTAAGTAGTCCAATAATATTGCTGCTGATACTTTAACATATGAAACTGGCAGTTTAAGGCCCTAATGGCTAAAGTGGCAGAAGTGTATACCTTCATATCTCATCTGTCCAGGGCCCTGGAATCTCTATCAGGGGGGGGGGGTAGGGTTTTTGGCAGTAGTAGCCTTAATGCCTTTGGGTCCTGTGAAATGGTCTTGGGGTCCGCAGTAGGATTCTTAAAGAGGAACTTGAGAGAGTCAGGTACTCTGTAATACTGGTCAGGTTTCCTGGGAGCTGGAGGTAAAGTGTCTGGGGCCAGGCTACATTCCAAGAAGGCATCATCTACAATGTCCAGTACAGGAGGGATAGCTAAAGGCCCATGTTGAGGTAGGAGTAAGAATTCCCTAAACTTCATTTTGGAGTCAGAGTAATCCTGCCTTCCCCAGCGGAAATGCTCCCTAAGGGTGTGCAAGGTTTCACCAAAAGAAAAATCTTCTGGAGGGGAATCAGAGGGTATGAAGTCCTCTGCATCAGAATCCTCTTAGGTAGATAAGGGCATATCCTGGTCATCAGAAGAAACAGAAATTTCAGAATCCTGATCAGAAGGAAAATCAGTTCTAGGTCTCTTAGAGGGAGGAGGCTGGCTTCCCCTAATTAGAGTAATAAGGTCTTCAGCCATTCTTATTTGTTTTTTAGGCATATGGGCCTGACCATGCGGTTTGGACGTTGGTTTTCTAGGTGTGGGTAGAGTTTTAGGCCTTGAAGAAGAAGATGGTGTCAGTTTGAAATGGAAGTCCGTAGGCCTGAATACACCCTCAGAAGCCGGTGCCTGCACAGCGGCTCCGGACCCATCCAAGGTAGAGACATCCGCAAGTTCCATAGTTGAAGAAGCATCTCGCAACATACCGGACTCAGTAGAGGCCTGCAAATCTGAAGTAGCGGGTGTCAGGGGCTGCGAAAGCACCTCACTGAGTACCGGCAAACAGGCGACTAGCTTAACAGAAGCATCGTTGGCAGCTTTGGACCTATACAATCTGTCTCTGTCTTTATCTTTACGTTTTTTCGGAATGTCGGTAGTCGGATGGCTTACTGAAGCGATTTCTGGATAATTAAACCAAGTACTGAAATAGTTTGCTGCAAAAATGAACCGACGATGAATAGTTTGAGAATTGAATAAGGCACAAAACTGACAGCAAGGGACATTGTGGTCTGGGCCTAGGCAAGGAATGCAGTACAAATGAAAATCTTTATGAGGTATTTGTCTTTCCACAGGTAATACAATTAACTTTTACTGACATCGGTTTAGAGCAAGAAAAAGGATCCCCAACAGGGCACTTAGCTTTTTTGAAGACTTCGGTTCTGAAACTCGAAAATTAAAATTTCAGGAGTCGGCCGACCGGCACTTGCCAACTGCTTCTGCTTCGGGCACCGCACGGCAAGAAAGACTGATGTAATGGCTTCGTCTGCATGCTTTACACCCCTGACTACCTGATGTCTTGGAAGAAGAGACAGCATCTGACGCAGGACCCAAGACTTTGATAATCAGGCCGGCTGAGGGCTACCTGCAGGCAGATAACCCAAATGTAATGACTGCAACAGTGAAACACGAAGAACATCTATATAATATATGTAATGTATATAAAATTTATAAAATGTATACTTGTGTGCATCTCTCTCATATATATATATATATATATATATATATATATATATATATATATATATATATATACAAACACACACACATGCATACTTATATATTTATATATATGGATGTGTAGCTATACATGTATAACTACATAATACATGTAATGTATGTAAAATTTATAAAATGTATACTTGCGTGCATCTCTCTCATATATATATATATATATATATATATATATATACACATACATAGATATATACACATACATAGATATATACACATACATAGATATATACATACACACACACACACACATATATATATATATATATATATATATATATATATATACACACATACACATATGTATATATTACACACACAATTTACAGACAGATAAACGCATAATGAACATGTATACAAATATGTAGGTATGTATGTGCATATAAGTGTATATGTACTGCGCAAGTCCATTGTAGCTTACTCAATACAAAAAAAAAAAAAGTCAGACAAATTAATTTTCTTATGCTCTGCTACACAAATATTAAATTTGTACAAAGTGGAGAGGGAATATCAGCGTGGATACTGGAGTGTGTGTTTTGTGTTACTTGTGCATATGGTGGTGGGGGGCATTTGCAATCCTTAGCATAGGTTTTCATGACCAAATGTGACATTGTACTAAAAAAAGAAGTTATGTACTTACCATAACGTTCCATGTTTGTAGTCCATCTCACCTACATTCTTGCTGGATGGGTTTGGAGCTGATATTTGGCTCCGACTTGGCCGATACTAAAGCTCAAGAGCTTTTACTGGCTCGAGACTAGCCCCAATCCCATGGTGCCTCACGGCAATTCCCCAGATCTAGTTTGCAAGAAAGCAATAAGTACCTATCAGGTAAGAAATATCAGAGCTGCATATATATACAGACAAAGGATTTTGAAATATAATCCATTCCAGGTGGACAACAAATGAGAACCAGGTCAGACAGCACCAGTATAGTCCACCAGATCCCCCAGAAACAGGAAGGGGGTTGGAGGGAGGGATGCAAAAATGTAGGTGAGATGAACTACAAACATGGAACGTTATGGTAAGTACATAACTTCTTTATGTTATATGTAGCCCTATCTCACCGTAATTCTTGCTGGATGGGACAGCGTACCTAGCACCTGTATCCCGGGTGGCTCAAGCAAAGAGACTCTTCAGCACAGTGGACCCAAAGGAAGACCTGTCCCGGGAGGCCAAATCCAATTTGCAATGAGTGACAAAAGTATGTGGTCTTGCCCAAGTAGCTGCTGCGCAAATAGTATCAATTGGGAGCCTAGATCTAAAGGCACATGAAGTAGATACAGCTCTAGTAGAATGGCCTTTGACTTTGATGGGTAATTGTTTGCCAGCTGATTGATAAGCAAAGGAAATGCAATCCGAAAGCCATTTTGAAAGAGTAACCTTGGAAACAAGCAAGCCCTTCTTGTCAGAAAAGGAAACAAATAATTGATCTGAATTTTTGAATTCTTTAGTCCTGTGTAAATAAAATCTGAGAATTCTGTGAACGTCTAACTGGTTTAGACTATATTCAGATTTATTACGAGTGGTTTAGAAAAAACACAGGTAGCTCAATGGTAGTATTCAGATTGTGCTCTGAGCATACCTTGGGAAGAAAGGAAGGGTTTGTCCTGAGTGAGACTCTATCCTTGTGAAAAATAATGTAAGGAGGTCGAATAGTAAGAGCTTGCAGTTCTGAGGCTCTCCTAGCAGATGTTACGGCTACTAAGAATAGTGTTTTTGCACGACAACAATTTTAGGTCTGACGAAGAGGATGGCTCAAAGGGTGCAGACATCAAAGATGAGAGGACTAAGTTTAAGTCCCAGGGTTCTAATGGCTGTTTGATTGGAGGTCTGAGAAGAAGAATTCCTTTTAAGAAGGTTTTACACAAGGAGTGATGCATGATTGGATTTCCCATGAAGCCAAAATGGAAATTGGAAATGGCAGCTAACTGAACTCTAACTGTATTGGCTGCAGCTCCTTCATGAAAAATTGATGCTACGAAGGATAGGACAGATTCTATAGGAGCCATATATGGATCTAAGCCCTAGTTCGTAGCCCAAATCGAAAACCTTTTCCATTTGCTGGTGTATAGTTTCTGAGTGGAAGGTTTATGGGATGAAATTAGACTGTGTTTGACAGAAGGGGATAGGGGAATACACCTGGCTATTCGTGGAACTGGAGCAGCCATGCTGTCAATTTGAGGGTGTGGAACTGTCCCGATTGATGAATCAGGAGGTCTGCAGATGGGTCCAGAATCCATGGTTCCTCCAAAAGGTAGAGCCCAGGAAGGGAAACCAAACTTGTCGAGGCCAGTAAGGAGCAATGAGAATCAGGGAACTCAAAGGTTTTGCTTTCTGTATTACCTTCAGGATGAGAGTAAAAGGTGGAAAGGCATAAAGAAGTCCTGGGGGCCAATCGTGGACCACAGCATCCCTGGGTGACATCCCCGGATGGGGAATGAGGGGAAAGTAGCTGCTGCATTTGGTGTTCAGGTGAGTGGCGAATAGGTTGCAGCAAGGCTGGCCCCATCTGTGAAAGATCTCTCTCGCAACTTTTGGATTCAGGGACCACTCGTGAGGCATCAGAACTGCTCGGCTGAGTTTGTCTGCTATTACGTTGGATTTCCCTGGGATGTGCATTGCTATCAGGAAGCGTTGAGCATCCATCGCCCATTTCCAAATTCTTAAGGCCTCTCTGCAAAGCGGGTAAGATTTGGTTCCCCCTTGCTTATGTACCATACGACACACGTTGTCTGACTGTATACAATTGTCCCGGTAGGAAGGGAGTTGTGAAGTGCTTGCAATGCATACAGCACTGCTCTCATCTCCAGAACATTGATGTGCAAGTGGTTCTCATGGTACTGCCAAGTACCTTGGACTGTCATTCCCAGATAATGCCCCTCCCCACCCTATCTGGGAAGCGTTCGTGGTCAAAACTGCTTTCTCTTGAGGAGGAACAAGTACATGACCTAGGAGAAGTTGTTGTGTGTGCAACCACCATGCCAGATCCTTCTTGCAGGTGTTTGTTATAAAAATCTGGCGAGACAATGGAAGGTCTTGCATCAACCATTGGGCAAATAGCCACTGAAGTATCCTCATGTGTAGACGAGCAAGAGGAACTAATAGGATGGAGGAAGCCATAGTCCTCCCTAGGACTTGAAGGACTACTCTGGTCTGAACTTTTTGTTTTTTTAGCGAGGATCTGACTTGACTGCATAGAGATTCTACCCTTTCTGGTGCTAGTCTTGCTGACATGGTGGTTGTGCCTCTTTCTGAGCCTAAGTATACAATGTGCTGCGAAGGAAATAAGGCTGACTTTTTTAGGTTGACAGTGATGCCTAGACTGGCGCACAAGGATAGAATCTCGTCCCTGGTACTGATGAGTTGATGCTTGGTGGTAGCAGTGAGGAGCCAGTCGTCTAGGTACGGAAACACCTGGAATCCTTGATGTCTCAGGTGAGCAGTAACCACTGCCATGCATTTGGTGAACACTCTGGGGGCTGTAGTGACACCAAAGGGCAGTGATCTGAACTGAAAATGACTAGCTCCCAGCTGAAACTGCAAGTGTCTCCTGGAGCGCCTGTCCATTTTGATGTGGTAGTACGTGTCCTGGAGATCGACTGAGCACATCCAATTGTCTTTCCTGATAAAGGGAAATATTGACTGCAGCATGACCATTCGGAACTTCAATTTCTTTACATACTTGTTGAGCCTGCTGAAATGTATGATTAATCTCCAGTCCCCTGTCTTTTTTGGAACTAAAAAGAATTGAGAGTAGTTCCGGATCCCACTTGCTCTGCAGGGACTTCATGGGTGACTCTTTTTTGGAGCAATGAGATGACCTCTGATGTTGCACGGTCTAGTTGGATGGGTGGTACGTCTGGTAGAGACTGGTTTGCTGGGGGTTCAGAAACAAAGGGGATCAGGTAACCTCTGGATATTATAGTGTGTACCCAATGATCTTGTGAGATGGTTAGCCAGGTGCTTGCGTACAGCAACAGACGACCCCCGACTGCCTCCAGAGATGGACAGTTGGGCAACCCCTCAGGGGCGATGGGACGATCAGATAAAGTTTCTCTGTCTCCCTGATGTTGCTGACCTCCTCTGCCGCGAGGGCAGCGTCTTTCATTATATCCTCCCCCTCTGTCTCTAAGGGAGGATTGACCTTGTGTCTGAGGGAAACCTTTTTGGGATTTACGGAACCACATTTTTCCCTCCTGTATTACCCTTGGAATAAGGTCTAGACGGGAGGGAGAAACGGACTCCAATGGCAGATAAGGATTTCCCTTCCTGCTCGCACCTAGTCAAAGTCTCTTTCACTTGGGGTCCAAAAAGAGATGAACCATCAAAGGGGATGTTAGTGAAGGAAGACTTGAAGGACTCCATGAAATTACAAAGACGCATCCAAGAATATCTCCTGAGGGATATTCCTGCTGCAGCTGCCTTACTCGCTCCATCTGCCATGTAAGATATCAGCCTCATGAAGGAGTTATCTATGGATGTAAGGGTGGAGAGCTGTGCAGAAACCTTATCCATGGAACCCGGAGCTTCTGAAACCTGGAGGGTATCTCCTAAGTCTTTCATGAGATCCCACTTAAGACGAGTAAAATGGGTAGGGTAATTCAGCAATCTTAGTGTAAATGCCACTGAAGAAAAGGTACGCTTCCCATACCTATCCATCATCCTGGACTTCTTGTTAGGAGGATGAATATTAGATTATGTTTCGGATAACTCCTTCTTGGTGGCCGCTGCTACCACCATAGCATCAATGGGAACTCCTTTACTAAGAAAAGTTTTGTCCTATGGTGCTGTCATCAACTTATACGGCTTCCTCAGGATGGGCTCCACTGAGTCTGGGGAGGTCCAGGCTTTCCGCAATATGACCCCTAAGAGTTGGTCATAAGATGGCGTCATCCAGGAGGTGGAAGGTCGGGAACCAAAGGCCTCAAGAAACACTGAATCATCCTCAGTAGGGTTAGAGGTCTTCCAATCACCCCTCTAAGGATTTCTAGGATGTCAGAAAAAGACATCTTCAGAGGGGGGATCTAGTGGACCCTTCTGATTCCTCTAAATCAGTGTCTGACATGACAGACTCAGGTGAGTCAACATGCTTCCTCTTACGCAGCCTCTTCAGAGGGAGCTCTCCAGTGGGATAATCTGGGGAGGTCTCGGAAGAGGGGGCACCTCCAATGGGGGCTACTTGGGCCTCTGGTTCCTTATGCTGTGGAGGTGGAATGGGGGGGGGTTGCTGCCTGCTGCTTGTGGAACACTGGTTCCAAAGGTATGTCTTTAGCAGAGGACAAAGCCTTCTCTTTAGCTTCGAAAGCCTTTCCCCCTTGCTCCGAAGAAGACCTCCACTCCCAGGGGACAGATGGTCGGCTCCTAGCAAGGGGGAACGGGTCCGAAGCAGAAGTGGGAGCCGAGTATTCGAGAGGGAGGGTCAGTTCCGACAAGAAACCAGGGTGACTGTCCCCCTCGGAGTAGACTCAAGAGCGTCGGCTCCCAGATCCCTCGGCTCCAGACTGAGCTATCGAGGATAGAGTAATTGCGTCTGAGGAAGCGGGTTGAATCCCCGGAGCCAACGGGTTCAAAACAGAAGAACCTGAAGTAATAGGCTCCGAGAGCGAAGCAGTCGGAGGAGGAACAGTGGCAGGTAAAGGGGTCGGCTCCGAAGCCTTTGGGTCTGGAGGGGCCAATTTTCTTGCCAGAGCTGGATCTGAAAGCAATCTCTTCACCACACGCTCGATGTCCTCATCTGACAGAGTCCTGGAGGATCGGGTAGAAACAGAAGGAGATCTCCTCCTCTCCAAAATAGGAGATCTCAAGGTGGGTGACACAACATCAATGTCCAGTAAAATCTTCGGTACCGAAGGTTGCCTCAGCATCGAGGAGACCGACGGCACCGATATGGACGAAGCTGAATCGGAGCCAGAACTTCTCGTCTCCAACACTTTGGTCTTTTTCATCGGCTCCGAACCTGTGGCCGAAGATTTTCTCTTAGAAGATTTAGGAGCTGCCTGACTGAGTTCCAGCTATTCCTGGAAGGAACTGGTCATAAGACCCCTATCAATAAGTTTTCTCTTCCTCTCATTTAAGACCTTGGTGCTAAAAGCATGGCAAAAAGTGCAGGGCTCCTGCAAAAGGACTTCACCTAGACAGCACACACAACTGGTGTGACTGTCTGTAAGAGATATTTTCTGTGAGCATCTATCACACTTCTTAAACCCCGAAGGGCGATGATCCTTATGCTCTCTATCCTTATCTTTAGACATTCTGACTACAAGGAAAGACTAGCTAGACAAACAACATGAACAGCAATCCTAAGTACTAAATACAGACAAAAAAGTAGTACAGAAGAAAGAAGTATATAACTCTTTTTACACACACACACACACACACACACACACACACACACACACACACACACACACACACACACAGAGGAAAGGCCCTCTAACTTAAACGGGCCGTACAGTCCTTGGGGAAGAATACGGGTCAGACACTCTCAAAAAACAGTTACACAAGAGACAAATATTAAAGTATGTAAAGGATAGAAATGGTCAAGAAAAAAAGACTAAATTTAGTAAATAAAGCTTTACTTAGCCAACGAGCCAGTAAGACACAACCTCGAAGCTTTTGCGGCAAACGAGATCTGGGGAATTGCCGTGAGACACCATGGGAGAGGGGCTAGCCTCGAGCCAGTAAAAGCTCTCGAGCTTTAGTATCGGCTGAGTCAGAGCCGAATATTGGCTCCAAACCCATTCAGCAAGAATTACGGTGAGATAGGACTACATAACATCACTGCTTTTTTTTTTTTTTTTTTTTTTTTTTTTGCTCCTCCTGTTGAGTTCCAATGAGATGAGTCTTGACACCCAACACTCAATGTATTTTCCATTTACTCTCTCTTTCCAAGACGCAAGGAATAGATGGTGGGTTCACTGACATTGGTGTACTGACAGTACCTGGCCTGGACCAGATGGATCAGAGTGACAGGAGCAAATAGAGTACTAGTGTGCATCTTCAGGGGTACAGACTCCTGAAGCAAATAGGTAATGGTTCCATCTACAGACTTAGTCAGGCCAAACACTGTATTGTGTGTCGTTCTGGAGGTCATAAATGGAATGTGATATCAGGCAATTGTAAGGAATCTAGAGGAAAGCCATAAGAATGATACATGGGGTGAAGAAGACAGGATATGGTCAGAATGTATAGGACCTTGAACTTTTCCCACAAGCTGCCAGAAAGGAAACAGTAAATGTGGGTGAACAGCAGACAGGAGGGACCTACGACGCCACTAATACAGAAAATAATTTCTTCAGAGAAGACTGTGGACCACCCATGAATAAGCTACCACAATGGACGATAAAAACAGAACAATATCAAAATGCTGTCACAGTTTTAACGAGTTCTGCCTCACAGCTCCTAAGTTCAGTTCTGACCATCAATCACTGTCTGTTTGCAAATACTCTTCATCACTGCAGGTTTTGTCTGGATACTCCAGTGCCTTCCCAAAAACATGCTGGCTAGCTGGCTACACAGAAATGATGCACACACATAGTTTTACTTCAGAATCTCGAGCTACTGAAATATCGAACTTCAGTAGCTCGAGACTGAAGTGTTGACACTGCACTTGCGGGAAAGTGCAAAATACAGAGTGTGGAAATGACGAATGCGGAAATGTCGAATCTGTGGTGTGGGTGTAGCTGGAAATTCAGGTAAGTGATGTTTTACTAGGGGTTTTGGGTTGGGATTTTAGTGTGGGTGAGAGTTTTGAGGTGTGGTTTTGAGGTGTGGTTGAGGTAAAATTGTGTGTGTGTAAGTGTTGCGAGTGGTGGTATTTGTACGTATGTGATGTGTGTTTGTGCAAGGGGAGTGTAGAGTGTGTAGTGGTGGTTTTTGTGAGTTTATGTTTTTAGTACGACCTCAGAGTTAGTATATATAAGTAGGGGGTGTAGGGGGGCTTGCCCCCTACTTTTATGAAGGGTTAGCAGTTGTGTTTGTTTTGTTGTAACACAAAACACCAATTCACAGCAGCTTCAACTCCAACCGATAAAACCAAGAAAGAAGCCTGTCCAGCGAAACAATAATTATTTATTACATTTAGTGAATTTAAGATAATGTTTTAAAGCATGTTTTATGAGAAGGCATTCAATTAACATATCAATGTGTCTGAATGAAGTTAGATGAAAGAGCCACAAGATGGAGCTCCAAGACATTCAAATTGGTACCTTTGAATTTAAATAGAACAAATATGCATTAATTTGTATTCTGTGTTTTGATATAATGAAATGTAAAGTTTTGGTTTTTATAAGTGCTTATATAAATGTTTTTTATTGTACAATAACACTTTAACATGGAAAATGTTTTTACATTGACAGTAATGGTTTTATATATGATTGCTTTAGTAATTTGATTGGTTAATTAATTGATTTTATCTCTCAAACCAGTATAAAAGGTTCATGGAATGTGACAGCCCACATCTGATGAAGTGTTTTATAAACGAAAACGTACTGTGGAGTGTTTATGGTGGATGTACTGGAGTTTTTATATTTCAATAAATCGTGACTAAAAGTTCTGCTGCTGTTCATGGCTTTATTGTTTCGCTGGACAGACTTCTTTCTTGGTTTTATTGTTTGTTTTGTTGTGTTTGTCTGTGTTTTGTTGGTTTACAGTGTAGGGAGGAAGGTGTATGTGTGCTTGTTTGTGTGTGGAGTGTGTATGTGGGTAGTTGCAAATTTGAATTTCGCGCTTTTGGAGTTTCGGGTTTTTTCAATTTTTGACTTTACAGTCCCGGGATACTGAATTTCGATATTTCAGTATTCCGGGATTGTAAAGTGAAACCGCACACATACACACAAGCAGACATACACAAGCAGACATTTGCTCTTCAGTCACAGGTTATGGCTGTAAGGGGTCTGAGAAGATTCTCTTCACACAGCCAGCTAACAACAACACGAACAAATAAATAAATAAACAGATAAAATAAAATCCACCGAGGTATACAAGATGGCAAAGTATGTGTGGAGCAGGAATGATACAATTTTAAATGCCTTTAAAGGTGTGAACTGCATGCTTATTTTCTTCTGCTGCTGCTGAACAAATGCACTGTAACAAACTGAAGCAGGCCAGGAAAGCCAGTTTGGGGACAAAGAAAAGTTTTTTTTTTTTTTTTTAAAGAGATTCAGTCTCCAAGAATTAAGAGCCTTGGCAAAGAAGACAGTAGACCACATTACAATGAAATAAGTCAGTGTACATATAAGTTTAGAAAAACACAGCAGAAGGTGTACAAAAGTAGCAACTTAGGTAGATGGCTCATGGAGACTCCAAAGACCTGTTAAAGGACTAAGATGAAGCGTCAGTAAGCAGGGCCAGAGATTCTAGGATAAGAAATGTTCCCTACAGAAGAGACCAGCACTCTATGAAAGGAAAGGACTGTAAAGTATAATGACTTCCTTGGCAGCAAACAAGAGAAAAACCTATAAATGGTAAAATGAAGGGGTACATTTGGCAGAAATACCAACTGTATGTCTAGGACAAACTCTATCTTACATCAGAAGGGACAGCGAGGCTCAAAGTTAGGCTGAAAATTAAAACCTCTACAATTATAACTACACAAAAATGAAAGGAGTAGGAAGTGTCAGGAAAATAGAAGATAAGGTTAAGTACTCGAGACAGAATACATCAGAGGAATAAACAAAGGAGATCAGGAACTTGGCTGGGTAATGCACCTGGAAGGAAGTGGTGTAAAATGCAAGACATATAGTATCCTGTATAACAAACACTGGCAAGTGACAGGAGCAGGGGTCGCACATGGATATGCTAATTAATAGATTGCTTATGAGTGGCACAGGTATGCTACATAATCGAGGCCAATAAACATGAAATCAGAGAAGGAACACCTAACCATGAATGGTATGACAGAGTGGCAAGGTTCAGATGTGAGAGCCAACATCCTTGCAGCTAAGGCATAGGAAGGAGGAAAAATATAGATATCAGACCCTACCCATAACTGCTACAAACGGACTGGGAAATCCAAAGCTCCTGGGTGGAGAGGAAGTATGGGGCTGATTGAGGTTATGGGCCATGAAGGGGTCAATCAAATGCTACAGGACTGTGCTAGAAAGGTAAGCTTCAGATACGATCCTAAGCAAGGCAGCAAACGGTCAGTGATGTTGTGGTGAAGACACTGTAAAAAACAGTGATCGTGCCACTGCATGGCTTGGAGTGAAGGGGAAAGAGTAAAAAGCACAGGCTAAAACAATGCTGCGGGAGTTTATGCTGAGCTGGGGAGGAGGGTCACAAACGAGTTAAGGGACTAGAGGAAAATCTTGTCTGGATGAACAAGCTAATGGAATAATCAGATATTAAGTACACAAGGCTACTGACAAGAGTTTAAGGATGAAGCATAAGAAAGAAAAATAAGAAAGCCAATGTGGTGCCAGAAGAATGTAAAACCAGTGACTAGGGCAAAAAAGGGTCACTGTACACTGCTGGCCAATGTTTTGAAGATTTCTAACAGGGTCTTCTTTCTAAAATTTGAACAGATTACCATAAAAGAAGACATTGTAATCACAGCCTACATAAAATACATACAAAGTATAATCATCATTATGCAGAATTTGCCTATCACAAGCATATTTATTCAATTTTTTTTTGAGAACACACCCTAAGAACATGTGAGATGTCCAATCCCAGCACAAAACAAACAAAATCATCACTACTAATATTAAATCATAGGAGGTTACAAAGTTATTGACCCAGAGTCATTTCAAGCCTAGCCGTTTCATCCCAATGTAATACCATAGATACTTCAGTCAATACCCAGGATTGTATTTAATAAAGACTGTCCATGTCCAGGAGGGTTGTGGCTGCTATCCCCGTAAGAATTTACAGTGCCCCATCCATTCATCCAGGTTCCTTTTGAACAGTGTCATATAGGTGCACTGCTTAACATGAATTGGCAGCCTATTCCAAAGATGCGGCAGTCACTGGGAGACAAATCTGTCCCTCTAGCACATCCTATTCAAGTCACAGGCCATATTTATGGCCCTGGAACGGGTAGCATTAGTCCCGTTTGATTTATGTATGTGCAGCAAATTCATTAGGTTTGGGTCAGAGTTTGCTCTGTAAGCCAGGCACAAGTCTGCTCCAAGAAGTCTGGGACTTTAGTCGGTCTGTGTAAGACACGTGCTGGAGTCCCTTGATCTTCTTAGTTAGAAACTTCTAAAATCTCTCCAATTGCTGCAGGCGCTTTGTATGGTACATGCCAAAAGGGGGTGTTATACTCAGTTATGGGCATGATTAGTGATAAGTACAGAGAAGTTATAACCTCCTTTGCTCTAGAGGTGATGCCTTTGCTAATCAAATGTGGTACGTAGAAAGCCTTCCTTACTGCAGTAGACAAATGGATCCCAGATCTCTTACCACTTCATAGGTACACAGGGTATTGCTGTTAATTTAATAGTGTGAAGGGACACTGTTTTTACCAATGGGAATGATGATGCATTTTTTTGCATTCAGTTTGAGACTGTGACTAAGACACAAGTTGTTGGTCTGAGTAAGACCCTCCTGAAGTAAACTGACATCATTTGGAGATTCAATAACTGCACTGAGTTTTGCAGACATCTGCAAAATTGTTCAGCCACAACCCCTTACTTTTGGCCTGAAAAACTGATAAGTATATACCAAATAGTAGGGGGCCCAGCACTGACCCTTGTGGCACCCCGCTGGTGACAGGTCTGCTGGTTGATGTGGAGTCACCCACTTTGATAGAGCGTGACCAGTTTGTGAGCCAGCTGGTAACCCATCTTACAAAAATGGGGTTTACATTCAGTTTACCACGTTTAATGGTAAAATGGGTAATGCCAGAGTGTGGGATTATGTCAAAGGCCTTTGCTAAGTTGAGGTATGCTGTGTGTACAGATATGCCCTCGTCAATGGCCCTAGTCACATTTTCAAAGAAATCCACCAGGTTTAACAGGAAGGATCTGCCCTTAAAGCCGAAATGGGTTGGATTCAGGGTTTGGAGTTGGCCTATGTCTTTATTTATGCGGTCCATGATGATACGTTCCATGGCTTCACAAATGAGGCTGTTCAGACTTGTGGGTCTATAATTCTCTGTCTGGGTCTGTTGTTAAGCCACCTTTGTGGCGTGGAATAACTGTTGCTCTTCTCCATTCTGCAGGAACAAAGCCAGTGGTTAGGTTTTGACTGAACAGGGTACTTAATGGTGATGCTAGTTCATGCTTTAGTTTGTTTAGAAGACAGCCTGGAATGCCATCTGGTCCCATAAAGGCAGTGCTGTTTGCTTAGACAAGGCTTTAATAACCTACTCTTTGGATATACAGAGTGGAGGGGGAGTCAGGGGCAACGTTTGTGATATGTTTGGAGGGGATAAGGGAATGAAATTGTTGCCATATCTGTCCACTAGCAGGTTTGCTATCGCTGAAAGATCAATGTGTGTGATACCATTAGTCATTAGTTTGGCACATGCTTGGGTCCCACATTTTAGGCTACGTATGTAGCTGTAAGAGGCCCTATGATTATCCTTCGCTGTGGCTGTTAAGTTTTTCTCAAAGTTACCCTTAGAGCATTTGACATGTTGTCTTATTCGACTGCTGAGGCTGAGGACAGTGCTCTTCCATTGTTGGGGCCTCTCCTTAGTTTTCTTAGACAGCAACTTTTTGCATTTGTTGTAAAGTTTTTAATGCTGGATGTCCAGCAGGGTGGCTTTTTTTCTACATGGGGGTCTGGCTTTGATTCTCTCTAAACAGCCAAGTCTGTACACTTATACAAGTGACTGTATAGGGCTTTAGTGTAAGCTTTGGTGTAGTTACCACTTCCAACTAGGGGTGGGGCCTGGAATGCATTTATAACGTACCCTAGGAGGGTACAGTTTGCTTTGTTGAAGTTTTTTTATAGTCTGACTTTTCCCTTTGTAAGTTCTGGTGTTAGTGCCATCTCGAAGGCAACTGATTTGTGGTCAGATTTAACTAATGAGGGTCTGAGAGCTGTGGTGGTGCATCTGTTTGTCATGTTAGTGAGGACCAGATTTATTTATTTGTTTGACATTTGTTGACCAGGTTAGTCAGACTGAGCCATAGCCCTTTTTCAGAGGAGGCCCGGAGGGAAAAACTCCAACAGTTACACAATTCATGTAGACACAAAAATCAGATACGATAAATTATAAAAAAGCATTAACATAACTTATTTATTTAATATTTGTTGACCGGAAAAATCTGATTTGGGGGAGAAATGCTCCAGATGCATGTCTTTATAACATGGGAGGAAACTGGAACACCCGAAGGAAACCCAGATGAACGCAGGAAGGACATGGAGACTCCGCACAGAAGGCACCCTAGCCGAGAACTGAACCGGAGAACCTCTTGCTGTGATGCGACAACACTACTGCTGCACCACTGCACCATCCAAAATAAAATAAGCACGTGATTAACAAACCCAGGGAGTATATACATTCTAACACCAATATTATGCAAAGATAAATCAGACTAAGTGCAAGTTTCTACAGCAGACTATGAAGCTTGACATTAGGAGGGACTAAGTCACTGTACAACTTATGAGTAGGAAATAGAAGAGAGAAAGGGTGTTAAGTGAGATGGGGTGCAGAGCAAGGGGTGATCAGTCAAGGAGGATAGTTACAGCGACATACCCATGTACTGTTAAGATCATTTTTAGTAGCAGTTTTAAAACTATGTGGGTGATTTATACTTCTGATGTCGAAAGGAAGTTTATTCCAGGATTAGGCTGGTGAGTAGCTGTAAAGATTTTGTCCTATTCTAGTTTTAGGCTTGTATATTTGAAGAAGGTTTTGTTCAGCGATCTTGGTGGGGAGTAAAGTAAGGCAACAGACAATATTTGGACAGAAGAAGGTAGATACAGAAAATAATGAATCATTTGAAGCTGAGAGAGAAGATGGTGGGGAAATTCTAGCCAGTTTCAGCTTTTAAGAACAAGACAGTGATCCGAAT
This sequence comes from Protopterus annectens, assembly GCF_019279795.1. Taxonomy (NCBI): domain Eukaryota; kingdom Metazoa; phylum Chordata; order Ceratodontiformes; family Protopteridae; genus Protopterus; species Protopterus annectens. The sequence continues at coordinate 232,129,810 of NC_056728.1, read as the reverse complement.
GCCAGGAATGATCAGCAGCGAATCTAGCAACTTTATTGTAGGTGGATTCTAGTTTTCTTAAGAGAGTAGTTTGAAGGTTAATGAAGATTTGTGAGTCACAGAGTAGGCTGGGGAGAAGGAAGGCATGGGATGGGGAGACTCTGGCTTTATTGGATAAGATTTTTTTGTTCCTGTAGAGCAGTCAGAGTTTTTGGTGGGTTTTCTTTATGTTGCCGAGAACATGTAGATCAAATTTGAGATGGTCGTCGATAATGACCCCCAGTAGTTTAGTGTAAGATTCCACAGTGATAGGAGTGTTACTGAGAGATGAGATTGAAAAGGAAGACTTGAGATGGTGCATAGTTTTGGGAATGAAAAGCATGAGTTTAGTCTTTTTTGGATTTGGAATTAGTTGGTTCTTGGCGAGTCAGTTTTCGATGGATAAGGAGGATTTCTGTTTCACTGTATTTAAGTCAGCCTGTGGAGTCATCAGCGTACTGCACGAATGATGACTGTGGGCAATATGTGGACAATAGGCTGGTAAAAACATTAAACAGTAATGGGCCAAGGATTGATATTTGCTGTACACTCATTCTGACAGGTAGAGCAGGAGAAGTGGCAGAAAGCCACTTAACAGATTGACTCCGATTACTCAGGTAACCAGCTAAGCAGGAATAGTGGAGGAGGACAGGTTTAGTTCACAGAGCTTGTTCAGGAAGAGGGGGTGGGAGATGGCATCAAATGCCTTTGAGAGATCGAGAAATAGGCATGAAACAAGTTTATCTTGCTTGTGACAAAGTGTTGACAAAGGAAATGAGGGCAGTGGAGGTGCTATGTTTGGGATGAAAGCCATGTTGTGTGGGGGTTAGTAGGTTCTCTTGTAAGAGGAAGCGAAGGATTTGTTTGTGTACACATTTCTCTACAATTTTTGAAAAGGGGGATAGGATTGCAATAGGCTTGAAAATGGCAAGTCCTGAGGAGTTACCTCCCTTATGGATGGGTAAGGTGTAGAATTGTTTCCAAATTATGCGTACTTTAGATACAGAAATGGAAAAGTATGGAGATGGGGAGGACAACAGAGTTAGCAGCTTTTTGGAGAAAGAGTGGGGAAGATTAACAATGGAGGGGGAGCAGGGTTTAAGCTTTAGAAGCAAGGATTTAATGTATTTGGTACATACTGTTTTCAAAGAAAAGGCCTGTGAGGGGTTGAGGGTTATGGGAGGTTCGGGGGGATGTTAGAATTAGGGCTGCGGTTTGTATGGAGTGTTAATTTGCTGATCATGTTAATGAAGTAAGAATTGAAATTGGTAGCAGTTTCAAGGGGTGTATTATTGGGGCATGGTTGGAGGGAAGAGGGACTACCTGGAAGTAGAATTTGCTTAATGGCACGCCAGAATTTCTTTGGATTAGTTAGGTGTATGGTTGGAGGGTTGTTATAGAAGTTTTTCTTGTCATTACAGCGGGACTTCCTGGTAAGGTTGCAAAGTTCTTTATACTGCTGGAGGTGGGAAAGGAGATTTTTTTTTTTGGACCAGGACCTCCAAGCCTGGTCTCTTAGCACATTTGTTCCTCTTGTTGGGGTTTGAACAATTTGTTCCAGGGTATTTGAGTTAACAAATTCAAGGAACTTTTGCGCTAATGACTTAGAGCTAGAGTACGTTTCCCAGTTGATGGTGGGATAATTGAAATACTCCATGACCACAGTGTTTGGCAATATTTGGAGAGACTCCAGTTTAGTCAAGTAGGCCTCATGTGCATCATGATCCATGGAGTGGGATCTATAACTAGCTATGACTTGAATGGGGGTGTTACCCACAGTAATCTGAACTTGGAGCAACTCCATGGAGTTTGTCCAGTCTACCTAGTCAGTAGGTGAATTTATCTCTAGTATAGATAGAGACACTGGCTCCTTTGGTTCTCACACATTCATTTTGTGGTCTGAAGGTGTGGAAGGCAACATAGCCTTGCAAAGCCAATGTACTGTCCGAGGCCTTGAACCAGGTTTCTGTGACTGCACAAACATCTACATCCTCCAGTGACAGAAGTGCTTCCGGGAGTGTGCAGTTTTTAATTTAAGCTACTAGCATTTGGCAGCATAACCCCTACTTTGTTATGCATGGCAATTTTCACTTCAGCAATTTTGCTTTTGAGACCTTGCCTAAAAAAGGCACTATGGGGCAGGCAAGAGCTTTTGCCGGCAACCGAAAGCCAAGTGGTGATAGGTGTAAGCAGTCTCTGGCAAAGCAGCGAGGTTTGTTGACCATGTCATCCCAGGCTGACAAACTGGATTGATCCACTTTGAATGACACCAAAAACTAAGCTAATTATTGAAATCGATCATTTTTTGTTTATACTGTGGCATCACTCTAGGCGAGGGTAATATGCTGCTCAAGGCTAGAGACATACCTGCCTGGGTCACATACTCTGAGAGCTCAATCGTGTCTCTCTGCATATAGTCCAGAGGGGTATGTCTCAGGTCATTCACTCCAGCATGAGCTATGACAGAGTCACACTGGTACTTGTTGCTGAGAGACGTGAGTGCATGCATGATGTGACGAATCCTGGCACCAGACAAGCAGCTAACCATGACTTTCTTCTTATCCAACCTGGTGAGTGGGACATCCATGTGTGTGAGATGCATGGAGTCTCCAATGAAAAGAAAATTCAGTTTTTCAGAATTGCGCCTTAAGGGCTTGGTAGGTGAGACACTGTTGTAATGGGTACTGTGGAAACTGTGTTAGCTGTAGCAGTCTTTTATTTTGAAGGTCTTTGGTGTTTTGATAAGTTTTTGAGATAACCTCCATGTATGTTGATTTGTGTGCTGGATGCGTACTATGCGTATGAGTAGTGGTGGGTGAGTTGACAACTTCTTCAGTGTTGCTGCTTTGAGTGTGAGAGAGTACATATTCAAGATTCTTGGAGTTGATACATCTCTTGCACTCTGTACTAGAGTGAGCTATTAGTAGAAGGTTGTCAGTGTACATGAGGCAGTTGCTACACTGCCTCAGGAGACCCAAGTCAACAAGTCTTGCAGGAAAAACAAGGGTAGTCCAACAGTCTATAATGTTAGGTTTGAAGAATTGTTATTCCAAGGGGGTTTTGTGCTGGTGGTTTAACAGGTCACAGTTCACTAGCAATACTCCTTAGAATGGAGCTGTATTAAAGATGAGGACTACACTAATCTACTACAGCAGTATCTAAGGAAAAAATGTCAAAATTATCTGTCCGGCTATGGCACAAAATTGCGCGGCAGTGTGCAGTGCTGAGTGATGCGCAAACAAGCAGAAACCTGCTCAGTGGCAGGGCTTAAATACCAGAAGCTAAAAACTTAACAAAAAAAATTTTAAAAACCTCAAAAGAACCAATGAGTGTGCTTACTCCAAGCCCTAGACCAATCACCCTTCACCAGACAGGTTCCAGTCAGCACACTTATCTCACAAGGGTGCAGGAGGGCCACTTCCAATCAAAGATGGCTTGGAAAATGTGCTCAGAATACAACAGCCACTGCAAACAGACCCAGATGCAGCAAACCTGTATGGACTATGTTACAGCTACTAGCTACACTAATTTAGGTGGGAAACACTAAAAATGTTTAAACAGCAGAAAAACAGCAAGGAGACACTAAAGTGTTTTAAACAGCAAACAAATCAGTTATTTAAAACACTGATTGGCGGGGAAGCAGGACAAACAGAACAGATGCTTTGCAAACAGAGAAAAGTAGCAAGAATTACTTTGCAAGCAGTGAAAATAGCCAAAAAAGAAGCTTTGCAACAGTGAAAACAGCAACAAAACATGATTTAAAAGGGACAGTAAGGCAAACAAATGCAGTACAAACACTGCAGTTTAGTTTACAGTATTAAATAAACAGAACACAATAAAAAGTGCAGCAATATAATCAAGCAAAGAAAAAATAAACAGGCAACTTATGTTTTTTGGGAAGCTCAGAAGCCTCTAGTTGTCTGGTATTTCACAGTTTCTCTGTGGGGTACTGACCTGCCAGCTATGGATGAAAAAGCAAAAGCTTTAAAAATAGAAAACCAAGCAAATCATACCGCAACAAGAAAGATCTAAAGATTACATGGATGGATCTCACCTTAATACTGGGAATGTGCCCACATCCTAGGAAAGTGGACACCTACCCATCCAGAAAAGGGACAGGTGCAAAGTTCTGGGAGTCCTGCTTTTATGTCAGAAGTCTGAGTGATTACTACTGATCATACCTCTCAACTGTACAGATTTTCACAGAATGTCCAGATTTTTGACTCATATTTTGGTTTGTTCCTCATAAAATCTGTGTTTTTCTGACAAATTACTGTGATGATCTGAGGAATGAAGTCACTAAATAATGACATACATTTGAGTTTCAAACTTCAAATCCTTCAGAAAATGTGCGTTAAAACAAATCGTGTTACTCTAGCAACTTTCGAAGCTTATAAGAGTACTATTTAAAATATGTCCCTATTTTGGGCCTCTGTCCCCCCATTTTGTCAGTCTTTGTCCAGATTTCTTGCACTGAGAGGTTGAGAGGTATGCTGCTGATACAACACTTATCCTTATAATCATCTAATGTTATCAAAACACATCACACCTAAGACTTCCAATATGGCTACACACTGATCAACTGCTTAATTTCAGCTCTCCCAGTGTGAAAAAAAAGAAACTGAGAAATAAAAGCTAATAATTCTGCCAGCTTGAGTAAAATTCAGTTACTGGGTAGTACATATACTGCGTGGATACCAGCAAAGAAGAAATTTAGAGAACCTAAAAGAAAATCAATTAGAGAACCTGAAAGAAAATCAATCACAAAAGGTGAGGAGAAAACACTGGCTGGGAAGAATCCTGCAGCTATTCAGCAAAAAGCAGTTTAAGCTCTAGCTTTGGTGCAAGACATGACTTCCAGTAATCTAAAGGAAAAAATAAATCAAAATGTGTTCAGAGCCGATTAAAATAAATCAAACACTGAAGGAGTATATCAACTCAAGCAACAAAAGGCTGGAAAAATAAAGGAAGCTTTAAATAGATATTCGGATGAGCTGATAAAACTGCAAAAATCAAAGGCTAAATGAAGAAAGGCTGGCTGAGTATGAAACTGCTCAAGAGGAGGAGATGTTTAAAAAAATGGCAGAATTAGAGGACAGAGCACGTAGGAAAAACATGAGATTTTCTGCTGTACCAGGGAAACTGGAAGGAAGAGAGTGTACTAATTTTATGAAAGCAAAAACAAGCAACTGGACTGGTACTCCACAGCAGCATTTGTTAACTTAAAGGGCACATCATGTCTATGACCTGGCCATGAGAAGGCACAATGACCTGCATTAGTAAAGATGCAATCATGCTTGCAGAGAACTGATTCTAACAAAACTGTGCCAGAAAGGGAAATATATTAAAAACTGGTGACAGTGCAGTGTTTGTGGTAAATTATTCACTGTACACCAGGCAGAAGAGAAACAAATTTATACCAGGGATCAGGGAATGTCGAGAGATACGCGCGAGATTCAAGTTGCCATATCCGGCTATCTTCAGAATATTCTTTCCCAGTGGATCAAAAACATTTTTAATAGAGACCAAATTAAGCAGGAAATATAAAAGTTTACCAAACACAAAATGAGTCAGCAAAAGTACAGTTTTGTACCTACCATAAATGTAGATGTTCGAGGATTCCATTGCTGCAGTCCTGACTATTGGGTATAGTCCGCGTCCAGTCGGCCCGAATACCAGAGTATAAGGCTGACGTCGGTCAGGGCGCATTAGACTGACGTCAGTACGTCAGGGTACTAATGCGCATGACCGACGTCATATCCTCAGTCTTTTCTTGCCCCAGATGTCAGAAGACCCTAAAAAGACAAGTCCCAAAACAACCTGCACCAAAAACATGTACAATATATACAACAATATATATATATATATACAGAAATATAAACATGTAAACTCACCTACACAACCACCCCTAAATACAGAGGGGAAGGAGGGAGGGTAAATTGGACTGCAGCAATGGAATCCTCGAACATCTACATTTATGGTAGGTACAAAACTGTACTATGTTCTTCGTCTTCCATTGCTGCAGTCCTGACTATTGGGTAGAATCCCAAAGCAGAGGTAAGGGAGGCTGGCAAATTATAAAGTAGTAGGAGCTGACAACATGCCTTGTAAAACAGCTGTGGCAAAACCAGCCCTAGACTTAGAGTAGATAGGAAGGTGATAATGCCTAGAGAAAGTATGCACTGAACTCCAAGTAGCTGCTTCCAGAATATCCTTAGTTGCCACCCCTTAGAAATGCTGTTGAAGTGGCAGTAGCCCTAGTGGAATGAGGCCTAATCCCAGCTGGAATCTCCTTGCCATGATGGGAATAACAAAATGCAATGCAAAAGCCAATCCACCTAGAAATAGTTTGTTTTGACACAGGCTTGCCCTGAGAACTCAAAGCAAAAGAAACAAACAACTGCTGAGACTGCCGAAAATCCTTAGTCCTGCTTAAATAATAACGCAATTGCCTGTGTACATCTAAAGTGTGCAAAATCTTTTCCCCTTTATTTTGAGGTTCTGCAAAAACGTAGGCAAATGAATAGTTTGGTTTAAAGCCACACTAGAAACCACCTTAGGCATAAAAGAAGGATTAGTACGTAATGATACCCTATCCTTATGGAAAATCAAAAGGCTCTACTGCCATAAGGGCCTGCAACTCAGACACCCTTCTTGCAGAAGTAATAGCCAACAGAAAAGCAGTCTTCCATGACAAATATTTCAATTCAGCAGTAGCTGCAGGCTCAAAAGGTTGTAGAGTAAGTTTTTCCAACACAAAATTGAGATCCCAAGCAGGAGTAGGAGCTCTACGTGGGGTCTTATATTCTTTGCCCCTCTAAGAAACTGCTTGAACAAAGGATGCGAAAACAAAGGTGGGTCACAATCATAGTGAGCTGAAATTGCTGCAGCATGAATCTTTATGGAAGAGAAGGACAAACCTTTGTCCAATAATTCAGTAAGATATTGAAGAGCCACACTCAAATTAGGCTCTGAAATCTCCAAATTCTTTGCTGTACTCCAAAATAAAAATCTCTTCCATTTTTCTGCGTACACTCTCCTTGTACTAGGCCTTCTAGCTTCCATAATCACATTTAAAACTTGTTGAGGAAGTTGAGACCTGCTGTGTTTCAACACAGAATATGCCAGGCTGTTAGATGAAGAGAGTGAAGCTTGACATTGAGCAGATGACCGTCCTTCTGAGATAACAGATGAGGAATCAGAGGTAAAGGCCATGGAGGCTTCTTTACCAGACTCCGTAGTAGTGGGTACCAGTGTTGCCGAGGCCAATCTGGAGCTATCAAAATCATCCTTGGCCTGTCTTGTCTGACCTTTAATAGTACCTTTGGAAGAAGCGGTAGAGGTGGAAAGGCATACACATGAAGGTTTTTCCAACTGAAAGACAGAGCATCCACTTTCCAAGCTGTGTGATGAAACCCCTTTGTGCAATACTTTGGCAGCTGGTGGTTTAGTGGAGAAGCGAACAGATCTATGTCTGGAGTTCCCCATGACACTGTCAGTTTCTGAAATACATGAAGATCCAGTTTCCACTCGTGGGGATCCATGATTTGTCTGCTTAACACATCTGCTAAGGAGTTCTGTGCTCCTGGCAGAAACCTTGCCTGAAGAGTTAGTTGCAAGCTTAGCGCAGTCTCCCATAAAATCATTGCTTGCCTGCATAGAGGATAAGAATGTGTTCCCCCTTGCTTGTTGATGTACCACATGACAGTTGTGTTGTCTGTTAGAATCAACACCTGCCCTGGAAGAAGTAACTCCTTGAAAGCCATTAATGCAAACTGGACTGCTAACATCTCCTTCATGTTGATATGTAGATGCTGTAGTCTGGCAGGCCACTTGTCTTGTATCCACTTTCCATTTAGATGAGCTCCCCAAGCAATGTCCGAGGCATCTGTCGTTAGAATCTGACTTGCCTCTGGCCGGGTCACAGAGAGTCCCTTGTTTAGGTGACATTCCTGAGCCCACCACAAGAATTCTTTTTGAAGGCAAGGTATTATTTGAATGACAGTGTCCAAATCCTGGCAGTGCTGTGTCCATACATTTTTGAGATACCATTGTAGCTTCCTCATATGCAGTTTGGCATTGGGAAGCACCAGAATACAAGATGCCATGAACCCTAATGCTTGAAGGACTGTCCTTGCAGTCAGCACGGACTGATGAGATAGTTGATGGAAGTAAAGTGACAGACTCTTTTGTTTGTCCGGGGTTAAAAGGCCATCTGGGCTGCTGTATTCAGTCTTACACCCAGAAAGCACATGTCTTGAGAGGGTACTAGACTGGACTTTATTTCGCTCACAGAATACCCTAGGCATCTTAGCACTGCTATAACATATTCCAGATGCTGTAGAAGGTCTTCCTTTTCTTGAGCCAGAATCAGGCAGTCGTCCAAGTAAGGATAGATTTGAATTCCTTGAAGCCTGAAGTAAGCTATCACTGGAGCCAGAACCTTTGTGAATACTCTGGGCAGTAGATAAGCCAAAGGGCAATGCAGAGAACTGATAATGAGAATTTCCAGCTCGAAACCGCAGATACCTCCTGCAACTTAGCCTTATAGGCACATGAAGGTAAGCTTCCTTGAGATCTAAAGTTACCATCCAGTGATCTTTGCCCAGCAGAGGTAAAAGCTGTTGTAACGCCAACATCTTGAACTTGGGAATGTCCAAAACGTGTTGAGGAGAGATAAATCCAAAATTGGTCTCCACGTGTTCCCCTTCTTTGGTACAAGGAACAGGCGAGAATAAAATCCTAGGCCCCTTTCTGATACAGGGACTGGCTGAATGGCCCCTATGTGAAGTAACTGTAAAACTTGCTTGTGAGCCTCTTTTCTTTGTAGAGGAGGAACGTCTGGCATGCCTTTGAAAGGGGCATTGTATGGAAATAAAATCTGTAACCGTGGTGAATGATATCCAACACCCATTTGTCTTGAGTAATTAAATCCCAATTTTCTTTGAAAAGAGACAGTCTTCCTCCCAAAGGAGCTGCCAAACGTGAATCTGCTGGCAGCTGAAAAACAGGTCATTGGGTCTGTTTACGAAAGGACTGACCCTGCCCTCACCAGAAGTCTGAGCAGGTGAACTCCTGTTCTACGCCTAAAAGCACCTTCAGCCCTGCCCCTACCACGTCTAGACCTACCCCTAGACTGACAATCATAAGCAGGATACGCCCACCCCTTAGCAGGCCAATTTCTACTAAACTTCGTGGCTGCACCTGCAAAAATCTTTAACAGTTTGCATAGACTTAGCATTGTCCTCCATTTTCTTTAAAACTGCTTCCACAGGCGAACCAAACAACACATCAGACTGTAAAGGAGCATCCAAAATCCTTGTCTTAACATGCTCAGCTAAATTCTGATCCTTCAACCAGGCATGCCTGCGAAGAACAGAACTGGTAGCAGCCACCCTCGAGGAGGCCTGTACAGCATCAAAACCACATTGCAAAGAATGCTTACCCACTTGTTCAGACACATGAACCAAATCCAGCAACTCTTTACACTCAATACCTTCCGCCAAAGCATCCACCTTAGATTTCAATTGTGAAAGGAGATAATTCTGATATTTTAGCATGTGAAACTGACAATTCAAAGCTCTCATGGCTAGAGTGGAAGAAGTATACACTTTCTTTCCCCACCTATCCAAAGCCCTTGCCTCTTTATCAGTGGGAACAGGATTTTTAACCACAGAAGCCTTTACACCCTTAGGCCCTTGAGAAATAGTTTCTGGGTCTGCCCTAGGACTCTTAAACAAATATTTATGAGCTTGGGCACCCTATAATACCTATCAGGCTTAACAGGAGCAGGAGGCAAAGAGTCAGGGTTCAGGGAAGCCTCTGCAAAACATCTTCCACCACATTCAACACAGGAGGAATAGCTAAAGGCCTATGCTGGGGTAAAACAAGAACTCCCTAAGCCTTTTCCTGGAGTCAGAGTAATCCTGGCCTTCCCATTTAAAGTGCTCCCTCATGGAATGCAAAGTCTCTGAAAATGAGAAATCCTCAGGTGGAGACGCTGTAGGAGTGGAATCATCCACATCAGAATCAGAATAAGTAGGATACTCCTGCAAATCTTCCACAGAAGATTCTGAAGCCTCTGAACACTGTTCAAAACTATCAAACTCCGGTTCCACCCTAGGCCTCTTATCAGGCGGGGGCATAGAACCCCTAATCATAGTAATCAAATCTTCTGCCATTTTAAGCATATGTTTCTTAGGTACAGAACCTGAAATGCTAGGAGAAGCCCCCACTGAAGCTGAAGTAGGCCTACCTCTCAAAGAAGTTTTGGCAACAGAAGGAGAGGCCCTAACTACCTTGGGAAGAGAGGGAAGAACAGTCACCTGAGAAGCCCCCTCAGCCTGGCCTACCTCCTGAGAAGGCACATCCTGTAAAAGTATAGTTTCTGCCTGGGACTCCATGGAAACTCCTGGCAAAACCTCCGGCTCCACTGAGCCTTCAAAAGAACCGACGTCCGGGACTGCCGGTTCCTCAACCCTAGGCTTCACTGTTTTATCCTTGCGCTTCTTGGAGGAAGCGCGCGTCGGAGCATCCGACGGCATTTTATAATTGCAACGCTTCCCAAACACTAACCTGGCACAGTCTAACCTCCTCTTAATAGTGCGTTTGTTAAACCTAGCACAAGAGCGGCAACCAACAACGTCGTGCTCAGGCCCTAAACAAGGTATACACAAGGTATGATAATCCCTATGAGGTATCTGTTTCCCACAAGAAATACAGTTATTCACTTTTTCTGACATCCGGTAAAATACTGAGGCAAGAAAAAACTAAAATGTTCCCCAACGGGGTACTTACCCAACTCTGTTTCGGTCTGAAACTCCGGTTACGGAAATATTTCAGAACGCCAACCTGCACTCGCAAAACTGCTTCTGCATCGGACCATGCGGCAAAAAAGACTGAGGATATGACGTCGGTCATGCGCATTAGTACCCTGACGTACTGACGTCAGTCTAATGCGCCCTGACCGACGTCAGCCTTATACTCTGGTATTCGGGCCGACTGGACGCGGACTATACCCAATAGTCAGGACTGCAGCAATGGAAGACAAAGAACATCAGAAGAGAACTCGGCTTCTCATTCTTCTAACAATAATGTTAACACAGCAACTTTGCCAGTGAAACCTTTTCTAATATTCCAAAGGAAAATGCTTGAGACACAGAAAAGGGCAAAGGAGCTGACTAGAAAAATCAAGATCAGGAGTACCTTAGACTTAAACCACAGTTTGGTGATGGGAGATGGAGATGAACAAGAAGACCAGCAAGACTGAAATTAGTGAATAAATATGAGATTACATACACTTCAATTACATTTGTGAAATATGGCTTGCAAGAAAAAGTGTCTGAGAAAGGCAGGACTTTTGATAACTTTGTTAAACTTGTGAGTGAACAGTAAAGCATATCTCATACTTTAGCTCATTACTGATTAGGACACAAAGGAAAAAAATAAAAAGTAACTAAATAAAATATTTTTTGTTCTTTTTTAAACACCTTATTGAATCACTTGAGACACAGACATACATTTATATAAAAGTAATCAAACTATATCAACAAGTGAACATTCATGACTTTGTAGGATAACACGTCATGTATAATCTAAGCAACATTACATAAATCATTCAATTCCTGCTCTCCCTCAAACCTCACTTTTCCTCCAAAACATTCCCCTACATGCACCATTCCCACAACAACCTCCATCCATCACCACGTAACCTACTCCCACCCCCTTCCAAAGATCCCACCTCTTGTTCCTCCATGTCTGCCACAACATTCGCCACTTTAAGTACAGCTTAGACTAGACTCCAACTTCTACTTTCCAGCAAATGCCCTTTTGGCAGCTACCAGAACCAAACTCAACAAGACCCTCACCATGTCCAGGCAACTCAGATCCCACACTCCAGTTCACAAAAAAAAAAACCTCCCTAGCTACATCCATTTGCTTGTCCAGCATTCCCAACAGAGCACTCCAAAGGGAATTCCCAAAGTTTGCCAACAAACCACATTCCCAAAACACTGCTCCCCTGCAACCCCCCTTCTTTCCCACCACACCTCCATCATCCACCAGAGGAAAAACTCTCCAGTGTCCACCTGGGGCATAAAGCTATCTACGCAAAACACTTGCAGGTAAAAATCCCAAACCCTCCAGACTTTGCTGCATATCTGGGACCTACACGCATGTCCTCCCACCATTTTTAGAGTTAAAAGTTTTTTTTTTCTAGTGAAACAAGCGCAACAGTAACCTTCTGGTTGCTAAAGGTATGACATACCATGGCAGTGGTAAAAACTGTGAAGGAATGTTTTAAACAATGTCACTAATGTCCAGTTTTTGGTAACCTAAGCACTTTTTTTGTTTCATTAAAGACTTGGTTTTGCCTTCATACAGCCATTCCCTTCTTGATCTTCTTTAAAATTACTGGTTGCAGGTACTTCTAGACTTTTTTCAGGATGGAAGATGAAAGAGAAAGCAAATTTAAAAAAATAACAGCACACCGTAATAACCATGCTCGGGGGAATCACAGTAACAGTGATGTGCCATTTTATCCACTACAGATGCCATTATTTTCAGATGCAAGATTTTTGGCTAAATCATTGAATAAAATAATATACAATTATCGAAAAGTACACAGGTGATGGTACAAAATGTAACCAGATACTGGTCAATAATGCAATTAAAGACATCTAACGAAATTATGTGTTCTGCAGAGGGATATCCCATCATATCCATTCAAATAAAAACAATCTTCTCTGAATTACCATCAAAATTGTATTCTCCAACCCCTACCTCACAGAAAACATGAAGAAGTAGGTTACCTATTGAATGCTGGCAGTCGTAACGCAGAGTGCTATAACATAAAAAAAATGCAGTGAATATCTAATATCACTCTTTTCCTTTAAACTTGTTTTTTGCAGGATGGCAAGCCCCCCAGACTCCCGATGTGGGGAACAAGCTCCTCACACCCCCAAACTTATGTATACCAACTCCAAGATCACCATACCTCAAAAAAAGGGAATATTCCAAGAAATGGCCATCCTGGACTTAGTATAAGTAAGTCCATTTTTTCAGCCATTCAGTCTCTCTATTATGGAAGTCACTGAAGCAGGTCCCGACATTATAAATGGTTACTGGAGATCTAAAACAGCTGACACAGCCCACCTCTCTATTTCATGACTGGCTGTAAATCAGTCATCGATTCAACAATTTAAGAATTTTGATTGGACACTCTAAATTGGCCCTAGGTGTGAGTGCGTGCATGTGTGTGCCTTCTGTGGAAGGTTGGGCGCCGGGCTGGCAACTCAACACCGTAAAACTCCACTGCCAATCATGAGCGGACAGGTGATCCACTGTGGCAACCCCTAACCGGGAAAAAGCCGAAAGAAGAAGAAGAAGATAAGGCTGCACCCTACTGGAACAACAGATACAAACCTGAGCCTCTTCCAAGGATGAACCTTAAAGAATATTATCTAGAGGAGTGCAAATGCAACTGCTTTAACAATCCTGGTTGACAAGTGACTGTTTTGATTTAATAACAAAACAGCTTCTTCAACCTGCACAGATGTTAAAAAATAAAACATAAATATGTAGATGTGCTATAGCTTATACTGTTTCACCTAGTTTGCAACTATTACTGTAAATATGCACAGACTCATCTGCTCTGTAAATATCAGTTAATAGCCCTTTATGAGACCCATCTTACATTTTCATGTACTAAAGGCTTAAATATTTTACATCTGTACTGTTACATATGCTTTGACTTGTGTGAATGATTCTCTTCTTTATTACTTTCCTATAAATTTATGTACACAGCCGTAAAGTTATGCACTTGTACACACTCCTTAACTTATACACTTAGTGCATACTGATCAATGCCTTTACCACAAAAGGGTCATACTAATACTGTTTCCCTTACTTCGTAAATTTCACTGTTAATATTGTTTTGTTACACATCCTCCAGCATTTTCTCATGTGCAATCAGACAAATATTTTACTCCTCTACTGTTGCATCATGTTCTAACTTTTGTGACTGTTGGTTACTGTTAAATGGTTTTGTATATACATTTATATACTTTGTACTCTATATATACATATATATATATATATATATACATACATACACATACATATATATATATATATATATATATATATATGTATATATACACACACACACACACATATATATATATATATATACATATATATATATATATATATATATATATATATGTTCAACGCTTTTGCCACAAATAGCCTGGGTCATACCTGAAAAGTCTCCCAGTGTACACCTAGCAGTTATCAAATGTGACATAGATAAACATAGATAGACAGACAGACATGATTGCCATCAGCATCCCTAAACAGGGTCATATGACAAAACAACTAATAAATGCTACAGCTGTCATACTGTCTGAATGGAGGGAACACGCTTCCTATAAAAAGGCACCCATCTCTTAGCTAATCATATAGCAGCTTTTTATGTAACATCAGGAAGAGCTGTGTGAGTCATTGACCACAATAGTTCATTGCTGCATCCAAATTTTTAAATATACACAAGTGAAAAACTGGGCTATTCAACATTTTTATGTCCAACTGACAAACACCCATTCAAATTATGCTACGTTGAAAAACTCTCACTTCATAAACCTGATTCTGTTTTTAACAGTAATTTACTAAGTCAATTAACAGGCAGAAATAAAGAATGACCTTTTATGAAAATGTCTGCAAAATTAAGATTCAATAAAAATTAAGAAAATTAACAACAGAACTTACATTTTCAAAACTGATGCATTTCTTAAACTCTCCAAACATATCAAGGACCATCACTTTCCCATCAACCTGTGGAAAAAGTAGATCTTCGTCAGCTGTCCAGAACATGCGCACCACAAAACCATTTTTCCACTGTGGATGAAAAGAGGGAGAAACATTTACTTTATTTCAGTCTTATCGACATCTGTTGCCATTTTAACTCCTGCTTAACTTCTCAGATTTTAATAATGAGCAAACCAAATACTTAACATGACGAAAATAAGAAGTTATGTACCTACCATAACATTCCATGTTAGTTGTCTTCTCTCGCCTTCTTTCTTGCTTGATGGGTTCGGAGCCGATCCTCGGCTCACTGCACTTGCTTTAGCTCGAGAACTCCTTTTACCAGCTCGAGGCAGCCCCATATCCCATGATGCAAGGCAGTAAGTACCCAGATCTCGTTTGTTGACAAAGGGCAATAACACCAAGCATAAAATACTTCCCAAAGGAAGAAGAAACTTACAGATGGAAAAAAGGACCAGGTTTGAATGGTCTTTAGCATAATAGTTTCTTATACAAGGTCTGTCCAGGCCAGGGGGAGGGAGGGAGGGTCGCAAGAAAGAAGGCGAGAGAAGACAACTAACATGGAACGTTATGGTAGGTACATAACTTCTTAATGTTAAGTTGTCAATCTCGCCTTCATTCTTGCTTGATGGGACCGGTCCTAGCACCTCTATCCTGGGTGGCTCAATGGAACAAACTCTTGAGGACTGTAGAGCCAAAACTGGCTCTGTCCCTGGAGGCCAAGTCCAATTTGTAATGGGAAACAAAAGTGTGAGGAGTGGCCCAAGTGGCCGCTGCACAAATAGTGTCCAAAGGCAGTCTAGCTTGAAAAGCTGTAGAAGTAGCTAAACTCCTAGTTGAATGTGCTTTAGGTTTTGAGCACAGCTGTTTTCCCCTGATCGTATAAATTTCAGTGATGACCGAAGAAAGCCATCTGGACAAAGTCACTTTAGAAACAGGAAGGCCTTTTTATTATCCGCATAGGAAACAAAAGTTGATCAGATTTTCTAAATTTTTTGTTCTGTCCAAATAATATCTAAGCTGACGGTGGACGCCAAGATAATGTAGCTTTTGTTCAGCTCTATCTGAATAGTTAGGAAAAATACAGGAGATCAATGGATTGATTCAGATTGTTCTTTGAAGCGACCTTAGGTAAAAAGGATGGATTAGTTCTCAAAGATACTCTGTCTTTGTGAAAACCAAATAGGGGTCGAACCGAAAGAGCATGAAGTTCAGACACCCTCCTGGCAGATGTAATAGCCACTAGGAATAAAGTTTTCCAAGAAAGATATTTCAGGGAACAAGAAACAGCTGGCTCGAAGGGGAAGAATCAAGGATGTCAGCACTAAATTTAGATCCCACTGAGGAGGAGGATTCCTGATTGGAGGCTTTAGTAGGAAAATTCCTTTCAAGAAGGCCCTGCAGAGCCTATGGGACATAATATTATGATCTGCTATCCCGACATGAAAATTAGAAATAGCAGCCAATTGAACTCTGACTGTGGAAGAAGAGGAGCCTGCATGAAAAATCTCTGCTAAGAAGTCCAGGACTGCCTGAACAGGGGCAGTAAAAGGATCAATATTTTGGGCCTTAGCCCAATAAGAGAAACGTTTCCATTTGCTTGTATAAATCCTCCTGGTAGAGGATTTTAGCGGTTACTATGATGTCTCTAACTGGGTTAGAGATCAAAGGAAGCCTGGCTAAGGAAGGAAGTGGAGCAACCATGCTGTGAGGTTGAGAGAAGGGATTGACCGGTGCAGCTGACCCGATTGGTGAATCAGAAGGTCTGGCACTGGGTCCAGATGCCACGGCTGCACCAAAAGGTGATGATGGAGGAACGGGAACCAAACTTGTCGAGGCCAGTAAGGGGCAATGAGAATCAATTTGGCTCTCAAACGGTAGCTTTCTGGATCACCTGAGGGATCAGAGGAAATGGAGGGAAGGCATAAAGAAGTCCCTGGGGCCAATCCTGGGTCAGAGCGTCTCTGGGGATGGCCTGATAGAGGAAGAGGCTGAAGAAGTCTGGACATTTGCTGTTTTGGGGAGTAGCAAAAGATCGCAACATGGACGACCCCATTCCAGAAAATCTCTTCCGCTACAGATTGCTTGAGAGACCACTCGTGAGGCATGAGGATAGCTCTGCTCAATCTGTCCGCTATAATGTTGGTTTTCCCAGGGATATGCGTTGCTACCAGAAACCGATGAGAGGAGATCGCCCATTGCCATAGTCTGAGCTTCTCGACACAAGGGGTAGGACTTGGTTCTGCCCTGTTTGTTGATATACCAAACTACAGACATGTTGTCTGTGTGGACTGCAATTGTCCCTACGGGAAGAAAGTCGTTGAGGGCTTGCAACGTTAAAAGCACTGCTCTCATCTCCAGGACATTTATGTGCAGATGGTACTCGAACGGCTGCCACGTCCCATGAACCATCCTGCCCTGATAATGACCCCCACCCGATCAGGGAGGCATCCGTGGTGACAGTGGCTATCGGGATGGGGTACAAAGTACCTGCCTTGGTGAACCTGAGACGATGTGATCCACCAAGCAAGATGCTCTTTGCATGTCTGTGTCACCAGAATCTGGTGACGCATTGGAAGTTGCTGGTATGACCACTGTGTGAACAGCATCCACTGAAGAAGGCATGTAGAATCGAGCCAGGGAAGAAGAGTAATGGCCGCAGCCATGAGACCTAATACCTTTAGAACCATTCTGGCCTGTATTTTCTTGCTGGCCAGAATGATCCTGACATGAGTCTGAATGTCTGAAACTCTTTGTTCTGTAAGGGTAGCTGACATCCGAACAGTGTTTAAGTTTGCGCCTATGAAGGTAATAGACTGGCAGGGCGATAAGGATGACTTTTCAAGTTGATTGAGATGCCCAAATGAGAACAAAGGTCTATTGTGTAATCCCTGGCTTGTATAAGCTGATGCCTGGTGGTGGCTGACAGGAGCCAGTCGTCGAGATACGGAAACACCTGGAATCCTTGACGTCTCAGGTGAGCCGTGACCACTGCCATGCATTTGGTGAACACTCTGGGGCTGTAGTGAGACCAAAGGGCAGGGCTCTGAACTGGAAATGACTGGACCCCAGCCGAAAGCGGAGAAATCTCCTGGAGCGTCTGTGAATTTTGATGTGATAGTACGCATCCTGAAGATCTATTGAGCACATCCAGTTGTCCTTCTGTAAGAAGGGCAGAATTGACTGAAGAGTGACCATTCGAATCTTGTCTTCCTGACAGACTTGTTGAGTCTGCTGAGATCCAATATTGGTCTCCAGTCTCCCGTCTTTTGGGGACCAAAAGAACCTTGAGTAGATTCCGGCTCTGAATGGTCTATTGTAACTGGCTGAATGGCTCTTTTTTGCAGTAGTTTTGCGATTTCTAACTCTGCAATGTCCCTTAGACTGGGTGGTACGTCTGGAAGGGAACTTGAGGGGAAGGGACTTTCCTCGAAAGGAATTATGTAACCCTTGGATATGATCGACTGTACCCATCTGTCTTGAGTGAGGGAATGCCAGGCTTCTGGGTACAGTGATAATCTTCCCGACTGCGTCCAAGGAGGGACAGCCGGGCAACACCTCAGGGATGCTGAAAGGGCTTATCAGAGAGAGGCTCCCTGTTTCCCTGGTTTTGGACCCCTCTGCCTCTAGAGCGGCGTCTGTTGTTGTTACCCCCTCTGCCTCTAGGGGTAAACTGACCACGTGAATCCGGCGTGACTCCTTGGGATTTACGGAACCACATCTTACCACCCTTCTGTCCTTTGGGATAAGGCCTAGAAGGGGTGGAAAACGGACTCCAACAGCAGAAAGAGTCTTGCCGTCCTGCTCACACCTGGTCAAGGTCTCCTTCACCTGAGGGCCAAACAAAGCTGACCCATCAAAGGGAGAATTTGTGAAGGACGCCTTAAAGGGATCCATAAAATCACATAGCCGCATCCAGGCTTGGCGTCTAAGAGCCACACCTGTGCCTGGCTCTACTCGCCCATCCGCAGCATAAGATATTAGCCGCATGGAGGAGTTAGCAATGGAATTGAGGGTTCCTAGCTGCGAAGCAATCTTTTCTTGAGCCCCTGCAGCTGTAGGATCCTGAACTACTTCTCCCAGCTCCTTCAGGATATCTCTGGAGTCTGGTGAAGTGACAAAGATAATTCAGCGAACGCATAGCAAAGGTCGCTGAGGAAAACATCCGCTTGCCGCACCTATCCATGGTCCTAGAGTCCTTATTAGGAGGATGGACGGGCACGGAAGGATCTGCAAGTTCCTTTTGGTGGCCGCAGCCACCACCATGGCATCAGCGGGACACCCTTGGTAAGGAATTGTTTGTCACTAGGGGCAGTGATAAATTTAGAAGGCCTCCTAGGGACTGGCTCTACAGAGTCAGGAGCTGTCCACGCCTTCGTGCAATAACCTGCATAAGGGGTCGAAGGCGGAGACACCCAGGAGGTGGAGGGCCGAGATCCTAACGCCTCTAGGTATACTGACTCATCCTCAGAGGGATTGTTGGTGGGCCAGTTTCCCCTCTGTTTCAGAAGTTCTAGGATGTCTGAAAAGGAGACATCCTCAGAGGGGATCTAGGGATCCCTCTGACTCATCAAAGTCAGTATCCGACGTGACAGACTCGGGGAGTCTACATGCTTCCTCTTACAAGTCCTCTTCCTAGGAGGATCTCCCAAACATCAGGAGAATCCTCGGAAGAGGGGAAATTCCCAATGGGGAAACCTGAGGCGGAGGATCTCTGGGTCCTGTAGCAAGAGAAGTGGCAGAGATGTCAACAGGTACAATAGAGGGAGGAGCTACGGGAAGAGACTGCTGACTGATACCAGTGGCCAGTACACTCTTCATCACCTCGAATGCTCCCTCCCAGGCAGGTCCGAGAGAACCCGCTCAAGAGCTAGGAACTCCAGGGACCACCGAAAGGGAAGCATCCGAGGCAGATGTCGGAGCCGAGCTCACCAAGGCCGAGGCTCCAAGGGGAAGAGCGGGTTCGGACAAGGGTCCGATGCCACTCACCCCCTCGGAGGAGACCATGGAAGCCCGACCACCGAATCCCTCTAAGGAAGAGGAGATAAGAGTAGAGGCTGAAGGAACAGAAGGAGGTATCCGTCCTCCAGCCGTAGCAGTAACTATGCCCGAAGACTCCAACTCCAAGCTCTGGGGTAGAGTTGAAGGAGGAACTGTAACGGGTGTGGACCAACAGTCGTCTGCTGAGACGGACTGTGAAGCATTTGGGCCAGTACCTGTGACTTGAGCAATCTGCTGACCACTCTCTCTAGGTCATGGTCAGACAACCTGGATGACCTTGAAGATCGGCTCCGATGGCTCCGTTCCGACAGAAGAGGTGAAGCCGGAGCCGAAAGTATCGGCTCCAAGGAAGGAGACCTCGACCTCTTCCTGGAATGAGCCATCGGAGCCGACACTACGGATCCTGTCGGAGCCGATTTCGGAGTCGACAGAACGCTCGATGTATCGGCTCCAGCCGGAGCCGATACAGCCACCAAAGTAACGGTGTCGGAGCCGATCGAGCCCACACCGATGCCTGTGCCACATGGGTGTCGGAGCCGATCGGAGCCGACATCGGCGGACAATACAGTTTCGCACCGATGGCCATCGGTGCCGAAGGCTTAGTTGCCAGAATCGGCTCCAGCCGGAGCCGATCTCGACTCTACGAAGTCGGAGCCGAGGCCGCAGGCTTAGAAACAGAAGCCTGGGCCTTGGAAACTCTTGCTGGTTTCGGTGGAGCCGACTTAGCCGGAGAGCCCTCCGGCTTAAGAAGGCCCCTAAGAACCAGTTTGTTATCTCTCCTGCAGGACTCTCTGGCTGAAGGAGTGACAAATAGCACAGGAGTCCTGCAGGTGAAGAGGGCCCAGACAATACAGGCAAGAAGTGTGACCGTCTGTCAGAGACATTTTCTGACAGCACGAGTCACACTTCTTAAAACCTGAAACCCTCTCCTTTGACATGGTGCCGACACACAAAACACACACACACCAGTCAAAATAAAATTAAATTACACAAAATACCAAAAGGTATTCTATGAAAAACACCAACACACACACCCTAACAGGGGGGGGATGGGATAGGGATAACTAAGAACAAATTCAAAAAGATAGGGAATTTCTGTCAGGAAGGGATAGAAATTAAATTTAAACTATAAAAAAATTAGTTTTTGACTAAAAAGGGGCTTGAAAATCACAAAGTGAAACAACTTACCAGGAGCTGGTAAAAAGAAGACCTCCCAAGCGAAGCTGCAAACGAGATCTGGGTACTTACTGCCTTGCATCATGGGATATGGGGCTGCCTCGAGCTGGTAAAAGGAGTTCTCGAGCTAAAGCAAGTGCCGAGTCGGAGCCGAGGATCGGCTCCGAACCCATCAAGCAAGAATGAAGGCGAGATTGACAACTTAACATGACAAAATAAAGAAGTTATGCTCTTACCATAATGTTCCATCTGTGTTGTAGATCTTCATTCATTCCTTACTGCTGGGTTTCGGTTCCATCCTTGGAACTGATCCGGCCAGTACACACACTTGCGCCATGTAAAAACTCCCATAGTGCCTCTCTCCCTCTACCTTCAGATTGAGTTTGCCCGCCAGGAAAAGGACAATGGAGGCCTTATCTGATCAAATGCCCTATGAGGCAGTCAGGAGTAAAGGTGGTCCCCCAGGAGTCATAAGGCAGAGGGTAGGAGGGCAGGACGTAAGGAATGAATAAAGATCTACAACACAGATGGGAACGTTATGGTAAGAACATAATTTCTTTATCTGATGTTGTAAATCTTCATTCATTCCATAATGATGGAACAGAGGCCACAGCTACTTTATGTCCTGGGTGGCCCTATGGAAGGGATATTCCTGAGCACCACCGAGCCAAAGGATGCTCTTCCCCTGGGGGCCATATCCAATTGGTAATGAATAATAAAGGTATGGGGGGTTTCCCAAGTGTCTGCTGCGCAGATGTCATCCATAGAGGCTCTGGAATGGAAAGCCACCAAAGTGGACACTGACCTAGTGGAGTAAGCCTTGACCCTAATAGGCAAAGTTAATTTGTTGTGATGATAAACAAAGGTAATGTAAAGCCATTTTGACAAGGTGACTTTAGAAATAGCTTTGCCCAATTTGAGGCCTGAAAAGGCTATGAACAGCTGGTCCGACTTTCGGAAAGATTTGGTTCTATCCAAGTAAAAACATAATTGCTATGTACATCCAACAGATGAAACGGTATTAACCTTTGTTAGAAAAATTTGGGAAAAGGACTGGTAAATCAATGGACTGGTTGAGATTTGAATTTGAGATAACTTTGGGTAAAAAAAGAAGGGTTAGTTTGAAGTGATACTCTCTCATTATGGGAAATTAAATAAGGACGATTAATACACAAACCTTGTAATTCTGATATCCTCCCGGCTGAGGTAATGGCTACCAGGAATAAGGTTTTCCAGGATAGAAACTTTATGTCACATGTGCCAGAAAATTTGAAGGGCGAACAGGTCAGAGTTTGTAAGACCAAAGTCAAATTCCAAGGTTCAGTAGTTTTTTTAATAGCTGGTCTCAGGTGCAGAACTCCTTTCATGAAGGTTTAGAAAGACAGTGGGGCATCAACGAAGAATCGTTAAAGCCACCATGAAAGTTGGCGATAGCTTTTAAGTGAACTGTAATAGTAGAGGCGGAGACTCCTGAATGGAGTAGAGTCAACAGGTATTCTAAGACTTTATGGACCGGGATTGAGAATGGGTCTAGTCCTTGTCCTTATTCCCAAATTACAAACCTGACCCATTTGCTGTGACAGAGTTTCCTGGTGGAGGGTTTATGAGAAGCCAGAAGAATTTTTCTCACTGGGGATGATAGGTTTATGTGCCTGGCAATCAGTGGAAGTGGAGATACCAACTGGTCAGTTTCAGACTGTGAAGGCTGGGTTGGACCAGCCCCTGCAGGGGAGATATAGGAGTCCCAGGGTTGGATCCAGCGTCCACGGACGGTGAACCAAGTGAGGCCATAGGAAGGGGAACCAAACTTGACAGGGCTAATAGGGTGCAATGAGGATTACTTTGCTTCTCAGCCGTTGTGCTTTCAAGAACTGTGGAATGAGGGGAATAGGGCGAAGGGTATACAGTAGAAATCATGTATCACAGCATCGTTCGGTGACTCCCCCTGGGGGGGCATCAGGGAGAAGAAGCTGTTGCACTTGTGGTACATGGGGGAAGTAAAGAGACTGCAGCAAGGCCGGCCCCGGTGATGACAAATTTGTGTCGCTACTATGGGGTTGACAGATCACTTGTCGTGAGACATCAAAATATTTCTGCTCAGTTTGTCTGCAATTAGATTGGTGTCCCAGGGAATGTGTGTTGCTATGAGAAAGCAGTTGGAAGCTATCGCCCATTGTCACATTCTCAGGGTTTCCCGGCATAATGGGTAGGATCTGGTTCCTCCTTGCTTTTTGATGTACCAGACTACTGACATATTGTCTGACTGGACAGCAATTGTCCCAGACTGAAAGGTTGTTTGGAATGCTAGCAACGCTAGGAGCACCGCCCTCAATTCTAGGACACTGATATGCAGCTTGGCCTCTAAGAGGGACCAAGTGCCTTGGGCAGTCTTTCCCTGAATATGTCCCCCCACCCCATTAGGGAAACATTCATGGTCACTGTGGCTTTGGGTTGGGGGGGCCAACACCACAACTCCTCCTCTGGATTCATCCACTAATTCAGATTTTGTTTGCATCAGTTTGTTATGCAAATTGGGTAAGACATCGGACGTGTTAAGAGGGAACATTGAGATGTTAGGAGCCATTGGAGAAGCCTCATATGGAATTTTGCTAGTGGAACCAGTATGACAGCAGCCTCCATTGAGCCCAAGAGTTGTAGAACGAATTCAGCTGGGACAAGATTTTAACAGAATACTATTTGAAGTTAAGATCTCAATCTTAGTAACATGTGATGCGGTAAGGCGACTCGGCAGGATATTGTGTTGAATGCTGCCCCACTGAACTCTAAGTTTTGAGTCGGTATCAGCACTGACTTCTCTGTGTTTGAGATTGCTAGCTTTTCTGCCAGACTGAGTGTACGATATGGCTTGAAGCAGTAGATTCTTGGTTGGAGCAGTAAGGAGATGTAAACATGCGGAATCCTTGTAGTCTCAGGTGAGCTACTACTACTGCCATGCATTTGCTGAACACACTGGTGACTGTCGAGAGACCAAAGGGCAGTACTCAAAATTGGTAATGAGTGGCTCCCAGCCAGAAGCGTAGGTATCTTCTGGATCATTTGTCCATTTTTTTATGTGGTAATATGCATCTTGAATATCTATACAGCACATCCAGTCATCCTTCTCCAGAAATAGAAGAATGGACTGAACCGTGACCATCAAGAATTTTGCTTGTCTGACAAACTTGTTCAGTATACTGAGATCCAAAATTGTTCTCCAGTCCCTGTCTTTTTTGGCACTAAAAAGAACCTGGAGTAAAATCCAGATCCCATTTGGTCTGGTGGGATTGGTTGGATGACTCTTTTTCTTAGAAGTTTTAGGATTTCTAGTGCTGCTGCATCCCTCGGACTGGGTGGAATGCCGGGGATTCGCCTTAGAGGCCTAGGGTAAAGATCGAAGGAGATATGATAACCTTTGGTCATTATCTTTTGCACCCATGAATCTAATGTTATTAATTGCCAGGCTAGTGGTGCAGAGAGAAACGTTCCCCAACTGCTTCCAGAGGTAAGCAATCAGGCCTCTCTTCAGGATATCCGATAGGGTTGACCAAAGAAGGAATTTCTGGAGCCCTGGTTTCACGGGCCCCCTCTGCCACAGTAGGGGCATCTTCCCGAAGAATTCCCCCCTCTGCCCTGGGGGGATTGTTTGCCACGTGTCAAGGAAAGTCCTTTGGGATTTTTTTGAACCATATCTTTCCACCCCTTTGATTCCTGGAGTAGGATCGTTGAGGGATGGAAAAGTGTATGCACACGGCAGACAGGGTCTTTCTGCCCTTCTCACATCTGGCTAGCATGTCCTTAACTTTTATGTCAAACAAGGAAGACTAATCAACAGGAGCATTGATGAAGGAAGACTTGAAGGGGTCTGCAGAGTCACATAAGCGCATCCAGGCGTGACGTCTCATGACAACTCTTGAAGCAGCTGCTCTAGCTGCCCCCTTGGTTGTATGAGCGATAAACTGCAAGCAGGAGTTAGAAATGGACTCTAGGGTGGTGAGTTGGGAGGCAACTTTATCTCACACCTCTTCAGGCAATACCCCTGCCAAAGTACCTGAAAGTTCTGAAATCCAGTCCCTTTGGAGACATGTAAAATGTGCCAAGTAATTCAGTGACCTTATGGCAAAGGTTGCTGAAGCGCTTCCCTAATCTGTCTATTGTCCGGGACTCCCTGTTCGGAGGATGGACAGTCGAACTTTCTTCTGCAAGTTCGTTCTTAGTGTCTGCCGCCAGAACCATGGACTCCCCTGCCAAACCTCTGATCCAGTGGGGGGAGAGAATTTTTATCAGGCCTCCAGGGAATCGGCTCAACGTTGTCAGGGGCCTTCCAGACATGCTGCATGATGAGCTTAATCAGTTCATCTGCAGATGGGGTCACCCAGAAAGTAGAGGGTCAAGCACAGAAGGCTTGCAAGAATACAGATTCTTCAGAAGAAGGGTTGATGGGCTTCCAGTCCCCCCTCTGTTTCAGGATTTCCAGTATGTCTCCAAAGGAGACATCTTCAGGGGGTGACTGTGGGGGACCTTTCTCCCTCATCAAAAATATGTATCTTCAGTGACTGATCCCTCCGGGAAATCGATGGGCTTCCTCTTGCATGTTGTCTTTCAGGGTCTTCTGAGGTGGACTCCGAAGAGTGGGTGCCCTGGAGCAAAGTTTCTTGCTGCTCCCGTCCTTGAAGTCCCTGTATAGTGGGCTGCATCAGCTGCATACCAGAGGAGAGGGAACGGTCAGGTTCCGACGCTGAAGGTACCAACTGCATGCTTGCGGAAGCAAGAACTCTCTCCATCACCTGGAAGGCAGGTACACCTGAAGAGGGATGGGAGCTCAGAACAGAGAGGGACAACCTCGGAACCGGCGTCACACCCCGCTCCATTGAGCTCGCCTCCAAGATAGGAGCTTCGAGAGGACTAGGAGCTGCCAAAACAACAGGAACCATAGCTGGCGCCATAGAAAAAAATTGGTGCCGAACTAGGGGTCACAGTGCCAACAGTCCAGTCACATACCTGAGGATGGATTGGCTCCGAATAGAGTGAAATCCAAAGGGTAGGCTCCAGAATCATGGATGGTAACATCACAGGGACTGAAGATGTAGGCACCAGGACAGACATCAGTACAAAGGCCTTCAAAGCCTGAGAAGAGGCTGAAGGAGGATATGTCGGACTCTGTGCAGAAAATTCGGCTCCAGGTGGGAGGGAAGTCTTGGTAGGGGTTGGGATTTCTCTGGCTGACAAAAGCTGATTGACAAGCCTCACCACGTTGATTTCGGAAAGACTCCTGGTGGAACGTACAGATACTCCGGACAGAGACAAGCCTCACCACGTCGATTTCGGAAAGACTCCTGGTGGAATGTGCAGATACTCCGGACGAAGAGTCAGGCCTCTCAAGAAAAGGACTATATCGCTGTCCAAAAAAAAGCGTCAATTGCAGGCGAGTATCTCGTCCTGGGCACTGAGGAGGATGGAGCCATGACAGAAATTATTGCAGGTGCCGAAATTGTGTCTGGTACCAAAGTGACTATCGGTACCGAAGTAGGTATAAACTTTGTCAGTTCCGTAAATAGGTGTTGCCGACTTCGGCACCTGCTGCCATAGCAGTTGATGGAGACAATTTCATTAGTTTTGGGGTCAGTTCCAATAGTGTCAGAGAAGATTTCGGTTCATTGGAGCTTGGAGAAGTCAGAACCATATGGCTTCTCTTTTTCTTTTCTTTCTTTGGAGGTGTTGAGACCTCTGTCTCAGAAAGGGCCTCCGAAAAGAGTCTTCAGTAATCCCTTCAGGATTAATTTATTTTTCCACTCTGCTAAAGTGCAAGAACTAAAGTTTCTACAGAATTGACATGGTGGCTGTAACTGGAGGTGAGGAACTCAGAGGCAGTAGACACATCTTTCTCCCACATTTGTCACACTGCTTGAATCCAGTCATTCCTTTCTTGTCTGACATAGTGACAATGTTAATAAAAGACTGATATTGGATCACAAAAAATATAACTTTTTTTAATTAAAGGCCAGGAAAACAATGCGCGTGCGTGCACACACACACACACACACACAAACACACACACACACACACACACACACACACACGGAGAAGGAAAGAAAATATGTTCTTTATAAGAGGCAAATACCAACAATGGTAAGAGGATTACCACAAGGGTACCAAGAATGGTACTAAAATTACCAAAAAGGTAGGAAAAGGGAAAGAACCAAATTAGAAAGGTAAAAAGAATTATTAAATGGTATAGGACTAGAAAAGGTGCTCAGAAGAATTATTTTATATATATATATATATATATATATATATATATATATATATATATATAAAATGTATGCGGGCGCGCGCGCACACACACACACACACACACACATATATATATATATATACATATATATATATATATATATATACACATACATATATGTATATGTGTGTGTGTGTATATATATATATATATATATATATATATATGTATAGGTTCATAGGTAATTACTAGGCTATAAGCCTAGCCAGAATGTGTTGGCTTTCACCACCCCCTTAGATTAGTTCCCTGTGCCTCTGTCTAGCAGAGCCATTAGTTCCCTGCGCCACTGTCCAGCAGTACCCACTGCAGTGATCCCTGGGGTAAATTTTCTGTTTCCCATCCACCCGTCAAGGTTTCTCTTGAAGAGTGTTAATAAGGAGCTCTGCCTGATGTATATTGGAATCCTGTTCCAAAGCATGGGGAGTCACTGGGACAGGAATCTATCCCTCCAGCATGTCCTATTTATCGTTGTGGTGAGGTTTATATCTCTAGAGCGTGTGACTCTCCGGGATTTGTTTTTTTTTATGTGGAGCATGTCCATCAATTCTGGGTTGGACATGGCCTTGTATGTCAGGCAGAGATCACCTCTGAGTAAGCGGTATGCAACCGAGTACAGCTGGAGTTTCTTGAGTCGGGCTGCATAGGGCATCTGTTTGAGGCCAGTAATCCTCTTGTGAGGTACTTTTGTGGTCTTTCCAGCTGTTGCAGGTGTCTTGTAAGGTACATCCCAAATGGGCGTTGTATTCTATGATGGGTCTAATGAGTGATGAGTAAATAGGCACAATAACCTCTCTTGTTCTAGATGCGAACCCTTTTGTGATTAGGTGGGCCACATAGAAGGATTTTCTAACCACCTTGGCAACATGATTATCAAAGGAGAGATTACAATATACTCGGGTCCCCAGATCCCTTATTACATTTTCTGTATTTAGGGGACTACCACCTATGTGGTAGTTCGCAGGGATTTTATTTTTTCCAAAGAGGATGACTATGCACTTTTTGGCATTTATCTTGAGGCCATGATTTTGACTCCAGGTATCTGTCTCAGTGAGACCCTTCTGGAGGGTGTCTGTATCAGCGGGAGAATCAATTATAGCCCCTAGTTTGCAGTCGTCTGCGAACTTGGTCAGCCATAGTCCTCCTGTTCTTGCCTGTACCTCTGAGATATATACCGAACAGGAAGGGTCCTATGACTGAGCCCTGGGGGACGCCACTTGTATCCGGTTTAGAGTCGGACGTAGAGCCTACAACTCTCACCATGTAGGTACTATCCATGACCAGTTGGCAACCCATCTCGTGACGTAGGGGTTTATGTTCAAGCCGGTGAGCTTGTCTATAATACTAGAATGGGAAATGGTGTCAAAAGCCTTTGCGAGGTCTAGGTAGGCTGTGTGGACCTCCTTTCCCTCGTCTAATGCCTTGGTAACTGTCTCAAAGTAGTCCACCAGGTTTAAGAGGCATGATCTGCCCTTAACAAAGCCAAACTGGGTAGGGTCCAAGGTTTGGAGGTTCCCACAATCTCTGTTAATGAGTTCCATGATGATGCACTCCATAGCCTTGCAGACCAGGCTAGTCAGGCTTATAGGGCAATAGTTCTCGGGGTCCGTTGTAGCTCCACTTTTATGGAGTGGGATAACTGTTGCTGTGCTCCACTCTGTGAGTACGAAGCCTGTAGAGTGAGTTTGAACAGTGTGTTTAGGTGAGGGGTTAGTTCATTTTGGAGCTCTTGTAAGACACAGCCTGGGACACTGTCCGGTCCCCACTGAAGCTGTGTTTTTGGCTTTGGATAGGGCTGTTTTAACCTGTGTGTCGGTGATTGACGGGGCCCTACATTCTTCTGGTATGGTTATGGGCCCTTTAGGGGGCGAAAGGGGGGTGAAGTTTGCACTAAACCTGTCTGCCAGAATGTTGGCAGTATCAGTCAGTTCAGTGTATTCTGTGCCATTCTGCACTAACTCAGAGCAGATCTGAGAGTTTCCACTTAGGTTCTTGACATAACTAAAGAATGCTTTGTGGTTATCTTTGTAGTCATTGGCAATTTTTCTTTCGAAACTAGCCTTGGATGATTTAATGAGGGATAGTAGTTTCTTGCTGATACTGATCAGGGATGTCTTTCCTTCTTGGGATTTTACTCTTTTCTGTACTAGTTTCCTCCTTCTGTTGTATAGCTTGTTTATGGCAGGGGTTCACCAGACTGGTTTCCTTTTCTTGGAGGAGTGAGTCTTGGTTTTACTTGGGATAACATGATCCATGCATTCCTACAGATGCTCATAGAGTGCTTTTGTAAAGGTTTCAGCAGCTTGGACAGCACTGTCCTTTAGCATGGGGACTGTGAACCTTTCCACCTCAGTCTTAAGTAACGTGAAGTTTGCTTTTGAAAAGTTTTTCACTGTGGTTTCCTCGATTGGGAGTGGGGGCAGAATGTGGATACCCACAGAGATTAGTCTATGGTCTGGTCTAACCAGCGAGGGGTTGACCTCTGGTGTGGAACACCGGTCACACATGTTGGTGATGACCAGGTCCAATATGTTGTTCTCTCTGGTGGGGGTGCTGACCAGTTGATCCAGGGCATCCGGGTTTATAAATTCTAGAAAGCGTTGGGCAAGGGAGTTAGTATTTCAGTAGTTCTCCCAGTTTATGTTTGGGTAATTGAAATCACCCAGTATTAGGGTGTTTGGTATGACTTTCATATTTCCCAGTGTCTCCAGAAATGTAGAATGGGGGTCCTGGGTCATGGTGGGTGATCTGCAACAAGCTACAATTTGGATTGCAGTTTTGCCCGTTGTTAGTTGCACATGGATGATCTCTGATGCATTGTGCTGTGCCACTAACCTGGAGGTGTGGGATTCCTTGATAAATATGGATACACCCCCGCCTTTTGTGTTTTGGCCCTGGTTCTGTGGCCGAAAGGTATGGTATCAGTTATAGCCTAGTAGTGCTGGGGTGCTCTCAGGAGCCTTAAACCAGGTTTCTGTTACTGCACAGATGTCGATGTTCTCCATACTGAGGAGTGCCTCGATTGAGTGCATTTTGAGGTTTAGACTTCTGGCGTTGAGTAGCATTACCCTCAGTTTTTGATTACTTGTACTATTTATGGTGGTGGATTTGTCTTTTGAACCTTCCCTAAAAAAGGCACTATGGGGGCGGCAAGAGCTTTGGCCAGTATTCAAAAGCCTAAGGGTGACAGATGCAAGCCATCTCTTGCGAAGCAATGTGGCTTGCCGAGCGTGTCATCCCAGTCAGACAGACACTGGATCCCCTTTGAATGACACCAGAAACTTAGCCAGTTGTTGAAATTGATCATTTTTTCTTTACACTGTGGCATCATTCTTGGTGAGGGCAGGATGCTACTCAAGGTCAGGGTCATACCGGCCTGGACTACATGATCAGAGAGCTCTTCCATGTCTCTTTTCATGTAGTCCAGGGAGGTACGTCTGAGGTCATTCACATCAACATGGACAATAACAGAGTCATATTTGTACCTGTTCTGGAGTGACCTGACTGCTTGTGTTATGTGGCGGATCCTGGCACCCGACAGGCAGCCAACTGTAACCTTCTCCTTGTCCAGCCTAGTTAGTGGGACATCAGTGTGTCTGACTATAGAGTCACCTATTACTAGTGTGTTAGGTATGTTATTTTGCCTTAAGGGCTGTGACTGCGTGGCACACTGATTATGTGAAGTGTTTCATGGTTGGTGATAGGGTGTGGAGGTTGCTTGGATGTCTGCTTTGGAGGTCTCTGTTGCTTTTGCAGATTTTATTTAGAGCCTCCGAGTATGTTTTCATGTATTCATGTGTGTTATTTGCCGGTGTTGGTTTATTAGGTCTATGTGAGACTGGTGGTGTGTTGCAAGTATTACCCTTCTCCTCTTGACTGTCAGTTCCAGTCTTGGGTTGAGAGAGCTTTGCCTCCAGTTTGGCTGTATAAATGCATCTCTCGCATATATTAGTGTTTGGTAGTAGGAGGCGAGGGTAGTCTGTGTACATGAGGCAGTTGTAACATTGTCTCAAAATTCCCAGATTCACCAGTTGGACTGGAGAGTACACTAGAAACTGCCCTTTGGACATGCCTGAATAGGTAGAGTAAGCTGTTTTTTCTGATTGGCTGGTGGGGACGAATAGAGAGCCTTGTTCTTCTGGACAGTATAGGGGGGGTCTAGCGCTAGGGTTAATTAGTGCTTGCTATGAGTTTTAAGCAAGTGCTTGACTGTGAAATTAATGGTTTGAGTGCTAAAGTTGAAGGTTTGTCTAATTCTAAGGGAAAAATTGAAGAGTAGACTTTGTGGAGCCAAGAATAGTTTAGCTTTAGCTAACCGGCACTGCCCGGTGTGCAAAACCACGCAAATGCGTTTTTTATAGCAGGGAAGTGAAAGAGATAGAAATTGGCCCAAAATGGCCAATAAACTACTAACTTCTGGGCTGAAACCACTCCTCCAGGGACAGATAGGCTGCTCAAAGCTCCCCTCTCTCACAGGTGAACAATGAAACTTCCTTCTATCCAAGTAAGGTATGGGCAAAACAGAAACTTGTAACACAGCTCTGGATTCAGCAGTGACCTGAAAACTGGACTATACTA
Source organism: Protopterus annectens (assembly GCF_019279795.1). Classification (NCBI taxonomy): domain Eukaryota; kingdom Metazoa; phylum Chordata; order Ceratodontiformes; family Protopteridae; genus Protopterus; species Protopterus annectens. The sequence continues at coordinate 232,097,922 of NC_056728.1, read as the reverse complement.
GTTCAGAAAGGTGGGAAACAAGTATATATATATATATATATATATATATATATATATATATATATATATATATATTTTTTTTTTTTTTTCAGAAAATAGAGCAGATACAATCAAAACAACTCTTTATCCAATTAACCAGTTAAAAAGCTCAAAACTGAGCCCTATTTCAGCAGTTTTCAATCAGACAAGTTCTAACTGCAGACTCCTGCCACTAGGGTACAGAGAAGCCTTCTCCAAAAAAGATGGCCTGAATCAGTGCACAAGTTATACAAACAAAGCTAGATCCAGCAGGCCTGAATCTAGTCTATGCCACAGCAAACGAGGAGTACTGATTTCATAAAGAAATAGTTCAAGTAAGCATGCGCAATAAGCCTTTAACCAGAAATTCCCAGCTCAGAAGGGCAGAATCTAGCCTCTCCTCCCCACAAGACTGCAGACCACAAACATTCTTAATGTAAAATAACTGGCCTGAAGACCAAGTGCTTAACCAGAACTAATACACTTTTAGAATAACAGACACTGAGTCTTCAATCAGCAGTTCCCAACTTAGAAGGATGCACGCTACCTCTCCTGCCACAACAGTACAGACTACAAACATTCCTAATGTAAAACAACTGTTTGAAGCCCAAATGCTTAAACCAAAGGCCTTAGAATAACAGTTACAATTTAATCAGGCTACTAATAAGCAGTAATAAAGGCAGCAGAATAAATTCAGTTGAGTACATTTAAGAAGAGGCACAAGCAAAATAAGGAATAAGTAGGAAGAAACACAAATACAGTAGAAAGCAGATGAAGTGGAATTTTTTTTTTTTTTTTTTTTTTTTTTTAGAGGGAGTAGATTAAGATACTATAGGGGAATGTCCTTCCCAAGAGCTCTCTCTGTACACAGCAGAGGAGATGGGACTGGTAGGAGTATCTGAAATCAAAATATGATCTCACTGTACTCAGTTGAGTGAGAAAATGAGAAGGGTCCAGGAGGAGTGTGCAAAAACAGATTAACAGCAGGGGCGGGCAATTCCAAAGCAACCAAGATTAACACCACAACAGGAAACAGGAAATGGGGGGGGGGGACTGCAGATAGACAGAGAGACACAATATTTGCTGAATCAGACACACAATATTTACTGAATCAAACCTTAAATAAGTGCAGAGAAAAGTTTACTTAAATCAGCTTGTGTCCAGTTGATATATGCAGACAAGTCACAGTAGCCAGCAACTCAGATTAAAATGATTACTAGAAATGTAACCAACACAGATTTTAATGCAAGCAGAACCCCCCCCCCCTGGCTAACACTAACACAGGAATTTCAAAGCAGTCGAACAACTTTCAATGAGCCCAGATGGCTACACTTTTTCACACTTCAGACAGCTAACTGCGGATAGACAGAGACACACAATATTTACTGAATCAAAGACGCACAATATTTACTGAATCAAATCTTAAATAAGTGCAGAGAAAAGTATACTTAAATCAGCTTGTGTCCAGTTGACATATGCAGACAAGTCTCAGTAGACAGCAACTCCGATACACACACACACACACACACACACACACACATATATATATATATATATATATATATACACACACATATATACACATATTTCAAAAAATTCACTACTTAGCTGAGAGCTGGCTTGGCACATCTTGAGAAGTATGTGGCAAACGAGATCTGAACAGAGGGGGAAGAGGGGCACTATGGGTACGGCTTAGCTCGAGAGTTTTTGGCTGGAGTGAACTTGTGTATTGGCCGAGTCAGTTCCGAGAATGAAACCGTAACCCATCAGTAAGGAATGAATGAAGACTTACAAAGTACAGTTGTGTACCTACCATAAATGTAGATGTTAGAGTGTATTCACTGTTGCAGTCATTACACTTGGGTTATCCTGCTGGCAGGCGACCCGCAGTCGGCCCGAGTTCCAAAGTCTTGGTCCGGTGTCGGCTGCTGTAGACTCTTCCCTGACGTCAGTGCGCCAGGGGTATAAAAGATGCAACAACGCCATTTTCTTCAGTTTTTCTTGCCCCAGATGTCAGGTGCCCCCAGGTAGGAAGGCTGAAAAGATAAAATTATGCCCAAATACATGCATATATTACTATAAACATTTCCTTCATCTACAAGCAAATACACCACATAGGTTGTATAGAGATGAGAAGTACAGAAAAGTCCCAGCAATGAAAAAAGGGGGATGGTGGGTGGGTAACTTGGACTACAACAGTGAATACACTCGAACATCTACATTTATGGTAGGTACACAACTGTACTATGTTCATCGTGTTTCACTGTTGCAGTCATTACACTTGGGTAGAATCCCAAAGCTGAGGTTGGGCGGCTGGGATTAAATAGGATTTGGAGAGGCTACCAGGCCCTGCAGAACTGCAGTGGCAAAGCCTGCTCTGGATTTAGAGTAGAGATGTAAGTGGTAGTGCTTGGTGAAAGTGTGCACTGAGCTCCAGGTTGCAGCTTCTAAAATGTCTTTGGTTGGTACGCCTCTGAGGAAAGCTGCTGAAGTGGCTGCTGCTCTGGTAGAATGAGGCCTAATGCCCTTAGGCACTGATTTGCCATGTTGTGCATAACAGAAGTGGATGCAGTGTCCTATCCATTTTGAGATTGTCTGCTTTGTAATAGGCTTTCCTTGCGATCCTGCAACATAAGCTACAAGCAGTTGCTCAGTTTTTCTGAAAGCTTTTGTTTTGTCCAAGTAGAATTGTAGCTGTCTGTGTACATCCAAAGCGTACAGAAGTCTCTCTCCTTTATTCTGGGGATTTGGGTAAAAAGTAGGTAAATGAATGGTTTGGTTTAAGGCCACATTGGAGACCACCTTTGGCATGAATGTTGGGTTTGTCCTTAGAGAAACCCTGTCCTGATGAAAAATGAGGAAAGGTTCCATAGCCATTAATGTCTGTAACTCTTAAGACTCTTCTTGCTGAAGTTATTGCTAGGAGCAGAGCAGTTTTCCATGATAAGAATTTTAGATCAGCTGTGCTGGCTGGTTCAAAAGGAGGCAGTGTGAGTTTTTCTAAAACAAAATTGAGGTCCCAAGTTGGTACTGGTGCTCTCCTTGGGGGTCTTATATTTTTTGCCCCTCTGAGGTACTGTCGTAGTAGAGGATGTGAAAAAATAGGAGGTTCCGTATTGTAATGGGCTGAAATGGCAGAGGCATGGATTTTAATAGATGAAAAAGATAAGCCTTTGTCCAGCATCTCAGTTAGGTATTGAAAAATCTGAGGTATATTAGGGACAAGTGGTTCGAGCCCTTGTGCCTGGTTCCAAGCACAGAATCTCTTCCATTTTTCTGCATAAGATTTCCTAGTGCTGGGCCTCCTGGCTTTTAAAATGACATCCATAACAGCTTTAGAGAGAGGTGCAGTCTGAGTGGCTACGTTATCTGCCATGCTGCCAGGTTTAAGGTTCTGAGTTGACTGTGCAGAATCTGATTGTTTTGTTGTGTCTGAAGATGAGGAATTTGAGGCAGAAGCCAAGCTAGGTCTTGAGACAAACACTTTAGGATTGGGTACCAGTGCTGGCGTGGCCAGTCTGGGGCAATCAGGATAATTTTTGGCCTTTCTTGTCTGACTTTTAGTAGCACCTTGGTAAGAAGAGGCATCAGAGGGAAGGCATAGACTGTCAGGCCTTTCCAGCTGAATGATAGAGCATCCACTTTCCATGCTTGAGAGTGATAAGTTCTTGTCCAAAATTTCTGTATTTGGTAATTGTAAGGGGAGGCAAAAAGATCTATGTCTGAGCATCCCAATTTCCTCGTTATCATGCTGAACACTTGTGGATTTAGCTTTCATTCGTGAGGATCCATGAGATTTCTTCTTAGTTCGTCTGCCAGTGTATTTTTTGTTCCTGGCAGGAATTGTGCCTGCAGATGAACTTGATAGGTCAGTGCTATGTTCCACAAAGTCATGGCTTGCCTGCATAGGGGGTAGGAATGAGTGCCCCCTTGCTTGTTTATGTACCATATAACTGTGGTATTGTCCATCTTTATTAATAGTTGTCCTGGATGTAGTAGGTCTTTGAAAGCTGTCAGGGCATTCTGTACAGCTAGCATCTCTTTTTGATTGATGTGAAGATGCATTTGTTCCTTGGGCCACGCGCTCTGAATACATTTTCCTGCCATATGTGCCTCCCAGGCATAATCCGATGCATCTGTTGTTATTGCCTGCCTGGCTGTGGGTAAGGTGAAAGGCTGTCCCTTGTTGTGGTGACAGGCCTGGGACCACCATTGAAACTCTTGTTGCAGGCAGGGAATTAAAGTAATGATTGTCTCCAGACTGTGACAATGCTGAGTCCAAACACTTTTTAGATACCATTGTAGTTTCCTCATATGCAGTTTTGCATATGGAATTAGTAGAATACAGGATGCCATGAAGCCCAGGGCCTGCAGAATTTTTCTTGCAGGGAGCTGGGTTTTTGTTGCCATCATTTGAAAGTAATGAGTCAGTTGCCTTTGTTTGTCTGGCGTGAGATAAGCCATCTGGGCAACTGTATTTAAGCTTGCACCCAGGAATATTATCTCTTGAGAGGGCACTAGTTTTGATTTCTTTTCGTTTACTGTGTATCCTAGGCAAATTAGTAATCTTTTTACAAATGCCAGATGCTTTAGAAGAATGTCCTTGCTCTCTGCTTGAATAAGGCAGTCGCCAAATAGGGATATATTTGAATTCCTTTTTGTCTGCAAAATGCAATTACTGGTGCCAGGCATTTTGTGAAGACCCTGGGCGCAGTAGATAAGCCAAAGGGCAGTGCAGAGAATTGGTAATGCATTGAGCCTGCTATGAATCTGAGGTATCTTCTGCAAGATTGTCTGATTGGGACATGCAGGTATGCCTCCTTGAGGTCCAAAGTAACTAGCCAAGCCTTCTTGCCCAGCATGGGCAGAAGTTGTTGTAGTGTTAACATTTTGAATTTTGGAACATCCAGGAAAGTATTTAGGATTGACAGGTCCAGTATTGGTCTCCAGGCTTTGTCCTTTCTGGGTACTAAGAAAAGTCTTGAGTAAAATCCTTGTCCCTGTTCTTGCTGTGGAACTTTTTGAATAGCTCCCATGTCCATAAGAGCAGCAATCTGTTTTTGTGCCTCTGCCCATTGGTTTTGTGGCAGGTCTAGCATACCTTTTGATTTTGGAAGCGTGTGGAAGTGGAACCTGTAACCTTGAGAAATAATATTCAGCACCCATTGGTCCTGGGTGATCATGTGCGCCAATTTTTTGAGAAAAGTGCTAGCTTCCCCCTAGGGGTACTGTCAAAAGGTAAGTGCTTGGCATTTGTAGAGGGAAGTCATTGGGACGGTTTCCTGTAAGGTTGTGATTTATCTTCCGCTCCTTTGGGAGCTTGAGCGTCCCATTGTTTAGGTCTATGGGAGCCTTGGGGCTGAGATCTGCCTCTTGGGCGTCTGTATCTGCCTCTTTGTGGCCTGTCTGACACTGGAAAGGACCAATTTTTTGAAGGCCAGTTTCTGCTAAATCTAGGTGGTTGAACCTGTAAGAAATCTTTCACTGTCTGCATTGATTTTGCTTTATCCTCCATTTTCTTTAACACCTCTTCTGCCTTAACACCAAACAAAGTATCATGCTGTAGTGGACCATCCAATAATTTTACTTTAACATGATCAGGTAAACTTTGTTCTTTCAACCAAGCATGCCTTTGAATAACAGAGCCTGTAACTGCGGCTCTACAAGAAGTCTCTAATGAATCAAAACCACATTGCAGAGTATGCTTTCCCACTTGTTCAACTGCATGCAATAAATCCTGCATTTCATTACTGTCAGGACTTTCTGAATTTGAAACCATTTTCTGTTTTAACAATGACATGAGGTACTGTTGACATTTAAGCATGTGAAACTGGCAGTTTAAAGCCCTTACAGCTAAAATAGCAGAAGTGTAAACTTTTTTCCCCCATCTGTCCAGAGCTCTGAAGTCCCTATCCGAGGGGACAGGATTTTTAGCAGTGGAAGCCTTAACCCCTTTAGGACCATGAGAAATTGCTTCTGGGTCTTCAGTGGGGTTTTTGTAAAGAAATATATGAGAGTCAGGGACCATGTAGTACCGGTTTGGCTTGACTGATGCAGGGGGTAAAGAATCAGGGGACAGACTGGATTCAGAAAAAACATCATCAACTATATCCAGCACAGGGGGGATAGCCAGGGGCCTGTGCTGAGGCAATAAAAGAAAGTCTCTGAGCCTTTTTTTGGATTCTGAATAATCCTGGCTCTCCCAATGGAAATGCTCCCTTATGGTGTACAGGGTTTCCCCAAAAGAATAGTCCTCAGGCGGAGAGGCTGAAGGTATAGACTCTTCTGCATCAGAGTCCTCATAGGGAGGGAGAGAATATCCCTGATCAGAAGAGGAATCAGAGGAAATGGAAACCTGGTCAGAGGAATCATAGTCAGTGTCTTGCCTAGGCCTTTTGTCAGGAGGGGGATGGGAACCCCTGATTAAAGTAATTAGGTCTTCGGCCATTTTAATCATCTGTTTCTTTGGCATGGATGACTGTTCTGGAGAATGCTGTATTTGTTTCCTTGTCTTTAATGGTGTTTTTGATTTTGCCTTTGCTGCTGTAGTGGGCTTAATTGTAAGCTGTGAAGGTCTGAAAACACCCTCAGAAGCTGATGCCTGCTCAGCGGCTCCAGACCCATCTGAGGGAATAGTTTCCGTAGGCCCAATAATTTGAGTTTCCACAGGCCTCGGTGTCTGCACGTGGCTGTCGGTTACGGCCTGTGGCTCTGAGGTAGCGGGTGTCAGGGGCTGCGAAAGAGCCTCACTGAGAACTGGCGGCTGGCCTAGAAGAGGCTTTGTCGTCGGTTTTGGACCTCGGATGCCTGTCCTTTTCTTTGTCTTTGCGTTTTTTATAAATCCCGGTCGTCGGTTGTTCCGACGGCATTATGTAATTAAACCTTCAGCCAAAATAATGTAAAGCAAAATCAAACAGACGTTTAATAGTGCATTTATTGAATCTAGCACAAAACCGACAACTGGTAACGTTGTGGTCAGGGCCTAGGCAAGAAATACAGTAAGAGTGAAAGTCCTTATGAGGTATTTGCTTCCCACAAGAAATACAATTATTAACTTTTACTGACATCAGTCTGGAGCAAGAAAAAGTTTCCTCAACGGTGTACTTAGCTTTATTGAAGACTTCGGTTCTGAAACTCAATTATGAAAATCTCAGGAGTCGGCCGACCGGCACTTGCGAACTGCTTTTGCTTCGGGCACCGCGCGGCAAGAAAGACTGAAGAAAATGGTGTCAGTTGCATCTTTTATACACCTGGTATACTGACGTCAGGGAAGAGGCAACAGCAACCGACGCCGGACCAAGACTTTGAAACTCGGGCCGACTGCGGGTCGCCTGCCAGCAGGATAACCCAAGTGTAATGACTGCAACAGTGAAACACGATGAAAATAATCAGATTATTAGTTATGTACTCACCGTAACTTGGCATCTGTGTTTTCCATTTTCATTCTTCCTCACAAATGGGTTTGAATCCAATCTCAGACTCAACTCAGTCGCATATGCTAGACTTTGGACCCAGCTCTCAAGCCCCTCCCTCTACCCATAATGCCCTATGCCATCCCTATTACCTCAGATAGAGTTTGCTGCCTAATTTCTCACTTGTCCGAGAGAGACAAAAATAGACAGAAGAAAAGACAGGGCTCAAACTTGTAAATGTAATGGTCCAAACACAGTCTAATACGTAGTACATCCAGGAGCAACAGGGACTGGGGACAGATGGGATGGGAAGTGAGGAAGAATGAAAAGGGACAACACATGCCAAGTTATAGTGAGTACACAACTAATAAATCTGATGCTGTCCTTTTCACTCTTCCTCACAAGTGGGACAGAGTCTGTAGCTACTTAGCCATCATGGAAGGACATGTCAGAGCACTGTCGAACCAAAGGACGTTCTGCTTTTGGATATGATGTCCCAGTTGTAATGCAGAATAAATGTATGAGTCTTTGACCAAGTAGCTGCAACACAAATGTCGACAATGGAGGTCCTTGAACAAAAAACTGATGAAGCAGCCATGGACCTAGTTGAATGAGCTTGAGGAGGTCTTGGCAAATTTAGTCCTTTTTAAGAATAAACCAAAGAAATGCAGTCAGTAATCCATTTACCTACAGATCGGACTTTCTGAACAGTTTTGTTCTGTGAAGATACAACGAAGTTGTCTGTGCACATCACGATGGAACCACGTATTCTTCTTTATTAGAAGCTTTTGGGAAAAGACGCAGTTGAATGTACTGATTAATGTTATTTTCAGACACCACTTAAGGAAGAAAGGAAGGGTTAAGTCCATAGTGAAACCCTGTCTTTATGAAAAACAATGTAACGGGACTTTGCTGAAAGAGCCTGGAGTTCAGAAATTCTTTTCGCTGAGTTTATAGCTACCAAAAAGACAGTTTTCCAAGAAAGAAAATTCAGATCACATTTGTCAGATGACTCAAAGGGTTTCTGAGTTAATCCCTGAAAAAACACAGTAAGGTCCCAAGGAGGAGAAAGGTCTTTTACTGGTGGTTTGAGAAGAAAAATGCCCTTCATGAAGGCTTTATACATTCTGGAAGACACCAGAGAAAGATTTATTTCCTGAATGGAAATTTGAAATTGCTGCCAACTGAAGTTTAATTGTTGGAAAACTTGTCCCTTCTTTAAAAAGAATTTTTAGAAAAAAAAAGAATGGCAGAACTTGGATCTGAAAAAGGGTTGTTATTCTGTTTAAAATATCAAATGGAAAATCTTTTCCATTTGCTTCTGTAGACTTTTTTGTTAGAAGCTTTTTGGGAGGCCAAAATAATATCACATACAGGGAAAGAAAGTCTGGACTGGAAGTGGAGAAGCCATGCGGTTAACTTGAGGCCATGGAGGTTGGAATGCTGAACTCCTGATGGATGGGACAGGAGATCCTGAGTAGGCTCCCGTATTCTTAGAGGATATCTCAAGTGAGATTTCAGAAAGGGGAACCATACCTGCCAAGGCCAGAAGGGGGCAATAAGGATTACTGAGCTCTTCAGTCTGTTTGCTTTCTGTAAGAATTCTGGAATCAAGGGAAGGGGAGGGTAGGCATAAAGGCGACGCGGGGAACAATCATTTATCAGAGCATCTCTCTGTGACTCCTCCTGAAGGGGGATGACAGTGAAGTACTTGCTGCATTTGTTGTTGGGGGAAGGTGGCAAACAGGTCCCAGCAAGGTCGCCCCAATGGCTGAAAACCATATTTGCTACTGACTGATTTAGAGACTACTCGTAAGGCATTAGAATACATCCACTTACTTGTCTGCCAATATATTGTTTTTTCCTGGAATATGCATCGCAGTTAGAAGGTGATCCAAACAGAGTGTCCACTCCCAAACCCTCATGGGCTCTGTGCATAGAGGATAAGATTGGGTTCCTCCTTGCTTGTTAATGTACCAGACTACTGACATGTTATCCATCTGAACTGCAACAGTCCGGGGGGGAGGATAGCATCCTGAAATGCCCTCAACACTAGAAGAACTACTCTCATCTCTAGAACGTTGACATGCAAATTTGTCTCTAGAGGGGACCACATGCCTTGGACCATCCTTCCCAAAAAATTCCCCCCAACCCAGTTGGGAAGTGTTCGTGGTCAGTGTGACAACTGGGGGTAGAAGAACAAATAGTCTACCCAGAAAAAAGATTGTCAAATTGAATCCATCAATGGATAAGAGAAATGCAAACTGGAGCAAGTAGGAAAGGATAGGGGTTGAAACAGAATGGACCAATAAACAGCTAAGGTCCATTGGAGAATATGAAAAAAGAAACGTGCTAAAGGAACCAGTAGTATGGCAACTGACATCGACTCCACAGCTTGCAGCACTAATCTTGCAGGAAGAGAAGTGTGAGAAACTATCGCCTGGACCTGATGTCTTAAGTATGTAATGCGGTGGCAAAGTAAGGAAGCTACCTGACTTGTAGTATTCAAAAGAATCCCTATGAACTCCAGGCTTTGTACTGGAACTAGTAGTTTTGATATGGTAAGATTTATCAAGATACTAAAGGTTTTGCAAATCTGGAGCAAATAGCCCCTGGCTTATATAAGTGGATGCTTGGATGGGGTGGTGAGAAGCCAATTGTCTAGATATGGAAACACCTGGAATCTTTTGAGCCTCAAGTGAACTGATACTAGTGTCATGCATTTTTTAAACACCCTAGGGCTTGTGGTGAGTCCAAAGGGCAGGGCTCTGAATTGGTAATGACTGGCTCCCAGCCGAAAACATAGATGTCTCCTATTGTCTGCCTATTTTTATGTGACAGTATGCATCTTGAAGATGTGTCTATATTAGAACATCGAGGTTTAAAACCTTCAAATGTTCTAATATCGAAGCCTATGGAGCGAAATCTTACAATGTCGAAGCAACAGAAACCCAAATTCATTCCTAGGGAAAGATTTTGGTTGTCTGTTTCTGTTGCTTTGGTATTTTCAGCGCTGAAAGTTACGGGTCGGGTTCAGGTAGGTGTGCGATTGCGTGGATGTGAGGGTTAGCGCTGGTTAGATATGTGTGTGATTGTGTGGACATGTGGGTTATTTGAGTTAGGGTTAGGGAGCGGGTGACGTGAGTGTGCGACAGTGATGGACCTTAGGGTTAGGGTTTGGGTTAAGGTAAGTGGATAGTTAGTGGTGTGTGTATAGTTTAGTGTAGGGTTAGTTGTAAGATTTTAGGTGTATGTCTGTGGATTGCTGTTTGTTTGGTGTGCTTGTGTTGTGTGTATGTGTTTTGGAACAGCGACTTTTTTTTTCCTTAGGAAAAAATCGCTGTTATGACAGTTCGAGATTGTAAGCTTTTGCTTACATAGGGTTGATTAATCACCGTTCGCTTCTTTAAGTGGTCAGTGATCTAATATAGACCCTTGAAGATCTATACAGCAAATCTAATTGTCCTTGTAAAGAAAGGGCAGGATAGACTGGTCTGTGACTATTTAAAACTTCGTCTTCTTTACATATTGGTTCATCTTTACTTAGACCAAAATGGATCCAAAGTCCCCTATTTTCTTTGGCACCAAAAAGAAACGTAAGTTCCAAATCGACCTTTTAGATTACTCTTCTCTCAAGCAGCTTTTGTATTTCTTGTGCTGCACCCTTCCTCTGACTGGGTGAAATGATGGGAAGTTTCTTTATTTGAGGACGAAGAAGGGAAAATGGTATGCTGTAAACTCTGGATATTATTCTTAACACCCAAGAATCTTTTGTGATATCTGTCCAGGCATATAGGTGCAAACAGAATAGACTCCAAACTTCCAGGTATGGGAGATCAACCTCATTGGAAGTGTTCAAAATGGACAGCAGAGTGGTCAGTTGAGAGGAAGTCTTTTTGAAATTCTCAGCAGACATGGACTCCGAAACAGTATTTGACAACTCCTTAATCAAGTCTCTCTGTACCTTAGTAAAATGTGCCAAATAATTTACAGACCTCAGCGGGAAAGTAACTGAGGTGAACACTTCTTTTCCAAATCTGTCCAGCGCTCTGGACTCTTTGTTCGGCGGATGGGCAGAAGAGCCCTCTTCTGCCAGCTCTTTCTTGGTAGCTACCACCACCACCATAGCATCAACTGGGACACCTTTGCTCCAGTCGGGTCTATCAGAAGGAGGGGCCAACATTTTGTACAGGCATTTGGGGATGGTTTCACCAGTGTCTGTTTCCTTTCATGCCCATTGGGAAACCAAATCAACCAGTTCATCTGCCAGGGGATCATCCAAGATGTAGATGGGTCTAGAACCAAAAGTCTCCAGAAACACTGATTCTTCAGGAGAAAGAGATTGGGATGACCAACCACCTTTCTTAAAGGACTACTACCAGCTTCTTATGGGGCTCAGAAGATCAAGAATATCTCCAAAGGAGAGGTCATCAGATGGAGATCTGGGGCATCCCTCTCCCTCATCAAAATCAGTGCCTTCAGTGAGAGATGCCATTGTGGAGTCTGTGTCTCCTTTTACACATCCTCTTCTGAGGGATCTCCTCCGTGGGATGTTCAGGGGAGGTGTCAGAAGAGAGGGGGAAATTCCTCTAAGGGAACTACCTGGAGACTTCCTGGAACTGGCTCTCCCTGTGGAATAGGCCAGATGGGCTCAGAGCTTGGAACCAAAGATGGGTCAGGGGTAGGATCTGAGACAATGGACAAATTGCTCTCTGTGGAGAGAAAAATCCCTTTCTACCAACTTGAAAGCCAAAAGAACAGGGGAACCTCCCCCCCCCCCCCTTGGAGCCGAAGCCTCCAAAGAAGGTCAGTCTGGGCCACTCTTTGGATCCAAACCTCAAGGGGAGGATCCGATTTGAACTGTCCAGGGCAGAAGCTCTGAGATGAATGGACAGATCCAACAAAATCAAAGCCGAACCCAACACAACAGCCCAGCTCTGAGACCCTCTCTGATCCAAGGGTACTGCAGCAGAACTGGTCAGGGAAACTGTCAGACTCAAGGAAACTTTCCTTGGACCTGATGTGGAACCTCTCGGGGATCTGGCATCCTGGGACTCTGGAATCATAGGACATATCAGAGAGGAAGACACTATGGACTTTATAGGTGCCCTCACAGATCCAGGGGGGATGAAGCTGGCAAGACCCCAATCTGGATCTGAGCCCTGAGAAATTTCCACATCATCCTATCCACATCCGCCTCTGTTAAACTCCTGGAGGACCTTCAAGACAGTGCAAGAGGTTCTGGAATGTGTCTTCTGCATTTGGAAGAGCTGAACTGGCAATATGGTTTAACCATATACTCTGGGGTACAGCTTCTGTGGGCAGAACTCACCGTCAGATGTGAGGGCCTGGGATCTGAAGAAGTAGAAGGGAGTGGAGAGATCACGATCAGAACCGATGCTGTAGGATCCAAATACTGCTTCAGATCCAAAGGAAGACTTCCAGACTAAGAATCTGAGGTTGTCAGTCCGAAATATTACAGACCCTCACCAATGGCTCAGAGGAAGTCCTTGGGGACTTCGGAGACCTCTTTTTTTTTCTAATAAATTGACCTGGCTGATTTACACGGGGTTTGAACTCGAGAAGAAGCTGGTAGTAGTCCTTTAAGAATTAACTTCTTGTGTCTATCAGCTAATACTCTGGGGTTAAAAGTACTGCATACTGTGCAGGCTATATTGAGATGATCTGGTCCTAAGCAATAAACACACTTCTTGTGGACATCTGAATTGAGGATCTTTTGCCCACAAGAAGTGCATTTATTAAAATTGGTGACGCTGGAGAACCTACCATGAAGCCTTTTGAGAACTCCCTACCTTCTACACGTGGATTCACTAGAGTCATCTCTAATTCAACTATTACAATACTGTTTCAGATGCCTCGGTCTCCAATAAGTTTCAGTAAATTCTTCTCTGCCTGGGAGCACGATGCACCAATGAAATTGAGTAAGTTAGGAGTGCATAGTAAGGTTAACAGTGGTTGTCTGCGGAATACAGCCCTTTTCCATTGAATCCTTTTTCTATTTCTGTCACTACCTGTGAAAACAACCTCAGCAACCAGAAGGGGGTGCTTGATGAGCAAAGAAGGATGGGAGGAATTCCCCACATCCAGGAACAAGCAGGTGGCCACCAAAAGAGTGGTCGACCGGTGTTCAACCTATCCCATTTTCCAATTACATCGGCTCAACTCGATGTTCTTGACAAAGGTTTAAATTTTGTGCCCGCGAATAAGTCTGATCGCATGGATATTATTACCAGTATCAGACTTTTTGCCAGGAAAGTGATGTTGGGCTACTTGTTCACCCATAATGACTTTTCCTCTACTACAGCCACTAGTAAGCATTTCAAAAAAACAAATACTTTTTAATCCTTCGTTGCTTCGCTAATTGGAAGAGTTTGTTAAATTATATTAATCTGACATTGTGATATTTTTAATAATGTTGACTGTCACTTTTACAATATGATAGTGAAAGGTGGCATTGCAAGAACTTAGAAGTAATGATTTTATATGTATTAGACCTGCTAAGGGTGGAGCTGTGGTGTTCTTGGATAACCAAGAATATGTTACTAGCATGTGGAATTTACTTTTGGACACAGCTACCTACTGCAGGGTTACTCGTCAGGATGTTGATAAGTGGATAGCGAATGTATGTAATGACTTGTATGACTTGCTTATGTTTGGGCTTACTGATTATGCCACATACGATTGCCTTTCTGTTGAGTATCCACCAACACCTGTGATACATGGACTACCTAAAATTCACAAGAGCTTAGCTGAGCCTCCTATGCACCCGACAGGATGGGGATGCAGTTGGCTCACCAAACCTTTGCCCTTATTTGTGGAAGATGAGCTAAGACTTTCGTTATCTGAAGCACCAGTTATTTTAAGAGATACCTCACCTCACACTTTCTTTGATCTCTTTTTCAGTCACTAAACAGTTTGGATGTTTCTAGTTGTCTTTTAGTGACACTTGATGTTATAACATTATTTATAGTAACACCAAACACTGAAGGTGTGGACTTCGTTATACTGTTTATGTCTCATCACAGTAATTATACACATAAACTGATAACTGAGATCTGTATGTTACTGGATATTATTCGATACAATAATGTGTTTCTATTTGAAAGGCAGCTTTTTTTTTTTTGCAAAACCGGGTGTCACCATGGGGACTCCCTGCACCAACAGTTATACTAATCTCGTGTTGGCGCAATGGGAAGAAAAGGTAATTTATAATAACAACCAGTTTACTCCACACATTAAGCAATATGTGAGATTCGTGGATGACATCTTTCTTTTATGGGAGGGTGATTCCCAGTTTTTTTTTTTTAAAGTTCACAGAGTATTTAGAATCTACCAAGCATTTTCTAAGATTCACATTGAAGTATTTGCTGACATCAATTGACTTCCTAGATATTACAGTCACTAAGAATAATATGACAGGCCTTGATACGAGGCTGTTTAGGAAACCATGTTGGAAGACGGGACTACTGCACTGGTACTAGTATGAACCCCCCACATTTTTTCTAATGTAGCTCAAGGGCAATCCTTGAGGGCTTCCAAATTATCTATTGATAATCATTCCTTTGACAAGGCTTTATGCAATGATTTTGTGGACAGAGGTTATCTTTATAAGCAGATAACTGCATCCCTTAAGGACATACATAATCTTAGGGGCAACAGAGGGGGACCTTATTTTGCCAGCTATAAGAAGCGCACTTCATGCATTGCATGTAGTCCGAAGAATGGTCCCCCTAGAATAACTTTTACTTATTCTAGTAATGTTCATCAATTTTGTGAAGATGAAAAAAGGAACTGGCTTATGTTGTTAGTGGATGACAGGATCACAAGAGTTGTTGAAAAAAAACTTGGGTTTACTTTTAAGAACAACCTCTCTTTAAAGAGGATGATATGTTATAGTCCTTCCCATGGAGTAAAAAGAAGTTATGTACTCACCATAAAGTTCCATGTGAGTTGTTCCATCTTGCCTTCATTCATCACTGATAGGCTCAGAGCCGATCCTTGGCTCCAACACGGCCGAATAGCAAACTCAAAGTTCTCCAGTAGCACGAGACCTCACCCCTTATCCCAAGATGCACTGCTGGAATTACCTCAGATCTTGCTTGCTGCATACCATATAAAAGTACAATAATAATTCTGCCTAGTAAAAATACACATTGAAAAACCAGGATGAAGACAGCCTCCAGGTCAACTGTCAGCCAGGAGGGGGAAGGAGGGAGGGACGTGAGAATGAAGGCGAGATGGAGCAACTCACATGGAACGTTATGGTGAGTACATAACTTCTTTATGTGAAGTTGTTCAATCTCGCCGTTCATTCATCACTGATGGGTAGCGTCCCTAGCACCCTGATCTTGGGTGGCTCATGGAAGTACACTCTTCAGAACCGTAGAACTAAATGAAGCCCTGTCCCTGGAGGCCTTATCCACTTTGTAATGAGTTATAAAAGTGTGAGGTTTAGACCAGGTGGCTGCTGCACATATGTTATCCAAAGGCAATTTGGCTTGAAAGGCTGACGAGGTAGAAACCGCTCTGGTTGAATGAGCCTTTACCTTACTAGACAATGGCATATTATGAGAAGCATATATATATAGGTGATGCAATCAGACAGCCACTTAGACAGGGTTGTTTTAGCAACTGGTTTACCTTTCCTGGTCTCAGAAAAGGACACACAGAGCTGATCAGATTTCCTAATGTCTTTGGTTCTGTCCAAATAAAATCTACGTTGTCTATGAACTTTTAGTTATGTACTCACCATAACTTCAGATGTTTGGGATCCATCTCGCCTACATTCTGACTGATGGGTTCGGAGCCGATCCTTCGGCTCCGACTCGGCACGCTTATGCCAAAGAGCGAAGTCTCTTATTGGCTGAGCTTATTATATCCCAGGATGCACCACTACCAGTCCCCCAGATCTAGTTTGTCCGCATACATGCACACATGCACGCACTGATTATATAACATCGTCAGATGAAACAAGATAAAAACAGTAGAACTCAAACCGTTCAATCTCTTCTGATCTCCAAGGCAGGGGGAAGGAGGGTGGGTATTAGGAATGTAGGCGAGATGGATCCCAAACATCTGAAGTTATGGTGAGTACATAACTAAAAGATGTTATGTGATCCTATCTGCCTACATTCTGACTGATGGGACAGCGTCCTAGCACCTGAATCCTGGGTGGCTCACTGGAAAACACTCCTGAGTACCGTGGAACCAAATGATGCTCGCCCTTTAGATGCCACATCCAATTTATAGTGGGAAATGAAAGTGTGCGGATTGGACCAAGTAGCATAGCACAAATCTCAGAAATAGCGAGCTTGGAATGAAAAGCTATAGAAGTCGCCATAGCTCTGGTAGAGTGAGCTTTGATAGATGTTGTAAGTTGCTTATTGAAGAGGAATAAGCCTGAGTTATACAATCTCTAATCCATTTGGAGATAGTAGCTTTTGTGATGGTTTTACCCAATTTATTGTCTGAGAAGGACACAAACAACTGGTCTGATTCTGAATTTGCTGAGTCCTGTCTAAATAGAAGCGCAATTGCCTGTGAACATCCAATTTATGGAGAGTGTATTCTGCTTCATTGGAGAATTTTGGAAAGAAAACTGGTAGCTCTAGAGATTGTTGGAGACAGAGATTAGAACAGACCTTTGGGACAAAAGATGGATTAGGCCTAAGTGATACTCTATCCTTGTGAAAAATCAAGTACGGTGGTTTGATGGATAGGGCTTGAAGCTCTGAAACTCTTCTTGCAGAGGTAATTGCAACTAAGAAGGCAGTTTTCCAAGACAGATATTTTAACTCACATGTAGCAGCCGGTTCGAAGGGGAAGATGTTAATGCACGAAGCACCAAATCAAGATCCCACGGAGGCAGGATGAAAAACTGGGGGTCTTAACAGGCCCGCACCTTTAATGAAAGTTTTGCATAATCTGCTGCTCATCAATGGAGGATCCATGGATTCGTGAAATTTAGAGATAGCCGCTAGTTGGACTTTAATAGTAGAGACAGAAGATCCTTGATTAAACAGGGATGTTAAGAATTTCAAAACCTCTGGGATTGGAGCAGTGATAGGGTCTAAGCCCTGAGTTGAGCCCAGATAGCAAACCTCTTCCACTTACTGAGGTACAATTTCTTAGTGGTGGGTTTGTGGGCGAAGATAAAATGTGAATAACTTCGGGTCTAATGTGTGATTTCTGACTAAAGTCGGAAGTGGAGGAGCCAAGCTGTCAACTTCAAGGAGTGAAGGGACTGATGTTGTCGTCCGACTGATGAATTAGCAGATCCAGAGTTAGATCTAAAGTCCAAGGATCGTCCACGCATGTTTCTTCAGGTAGGGAAACCATACCTGGCGAGGCCAGTTGAGCAATCAGTATCATTGTGGACCCCAATTGAGAAGCTTTCTGAATGACTTTGGGAGAAGTGGAATCGGAGGAAAGGCATAAAGTAGCCCTGTTGGCCAAGGTTGTGCTAGAGCATCCATAGCTGCTTCCCCTGATGTGGAGTCAAGGAGAAGAACCTTTTGCACTTTGTGTTTTGTGGTGTTGCAAACAGGTCGCAGCAGCGTCCCCATCTCCTGAAAACCTGAGCTGCTACTGTTTCGTTTAGGGACCACTCGTGAGGAGGGAGAATTGTCCTGCTTAATCTGTCTGCCAATATATTTGATTTCCCCGGAATGTGGGTCGCTACCAAGATGCGGCTGCTAGCTACTGCCCATTCCCACACCCTCATGGCCTCTCTGCAAAGGGGTAAGATCTGGTCCCTCCTTGTTTGTTTAGATACCAGACCACCGACATGTTGTCTGTGTGGATGGCGATTATGCCCTGAGGGAGAAACTTGTGTAAGGCCTGTAGGGACAGAAGTACAGCCCTCATCTCCAATACATTGATGTGGAGAAAAGTTTCGTCTGGAAGCCAGGAGCCCTGAACTAACCTGCCCAGACAATGCCCCCCCCCACCCTGTCTGGGAGGCATCTGTCGTCAGGGTGACCCACTGGAGAGGGAATAACAAAAGGACTTCCCTGATTTAGATTGGATGTCTGAAGCCACCAGCGAAGGTCCCGTTTGCATGTTTCTGTAATCATAATGGGGTGATTGAGGGGAAGATCCTGAAAGGACCATTGAGTCGATAATAGCCACTGAAGAATCCTCATGTGCAATCTTGCCAGAGGAACTAGAAGAACCGTGGCAGACATCGAACCTAAAACTTGTAGGACCATCCTGGCTGGGGCCTTGGATCTTGAAATCAGGGCTTGAACTTGGCCTTGTAAAGTTTGGATCCTTTCGGTAGGAAGAAAAGCATCAATTTTGAGTCTATCTCTGCTCCTATGAACCTTATGCTGAGAGGGCAGCAAGACAGACTTTGACCAATTGAATGTAATTCCCAGGGTAGCACCCAGGAGATGGTGGCTTTGAGGTTGTCCATTAGTAGATGACTGGTGGTGGCAGTCAGGAGCCAGTCGTCCAGATAGGGAAACACTTGGAATCCAAGACTCCTCAGGTGAGCCGTTACTACTGCCAAACATTTGGTGAACACCCTGGGGGCTGTGGTGAGACCAAAGGGCAGAGCACAAAATTGGAAATGACTGTCTCCCAGGCTGAAGCGCAGATACTTCGATGTATCGGTATGTGATAATAGGCGTCCTTGAGATCTATGGAGCACAACCAAACATCCTTCTCCAACAATGGGAGAATGGATTGTAGCGTGACCATTGAATTTGGATTTCGTGGGATTGGTTTAGTCTGCTGAGATCAATATTGGTCTCAGGTCCCCTGTCTTTTGGCACTAAAAGAACCTTGAGTAATTTCGGATCCGATCTGGTCTGTGGGGACCGGTTGGATGACTCCTTTTTCTAGCAGCTTTAAAGCTTCTGCGGCTGCAATTTCCCTTTGACTGGGTGGTGGGTCCGGGATTTTTTTGGACGGTGGGGGTGAGTGTGTGAAGGGGATGGTGTAACCTCCGGCAATAATCCGAAGCACCCATCTGTCCTGAGTGATTGACTCCCAGGCTTTTAGGTGCTTGGCAAAACGGCACCCGACTGGCTCCGGAGCAGCACAGCCGGGCAATCCCTCATGAAGTGTGGGAGGCTGAAGAGCCACGAAAGGACTCGCGGTCTCCAGAACTGCGGGGTCCTCTGCCGCCTCTGGAACGGCGTCTCCCAGAAAAATTTCCCCGTCCTCTGCCTCTGGAAGGGGAATCTTCCTGCTGTTGATGGAAAAACTTACGTGATTTGCGGAACCACATCTTCCCTCCTCCTTTAGCCTTGGGATAAGGCCGAAAGGGAGTGGAATAACGTGCACCTACGGCAGATAAAGTTTTTCCTTCTCGCTCACAGCGGGTAAGAGTGTCTTTAACCTTAGGTCCAAATAAAGAGGACCCATCAAAGGGAGCGTCGGCGAAGGAAGACTTGAAGGCCTCCATGAAACGACAAGCGGAGCCAGGCTTGTCTCCGTGAGCCACGCCTGTGCCTGCCGCTCTACCGCCCTTTGGCCGCATACGAAATGAGCCTCATGGACGAGTTAGAAATTGAAGCAAGGATAGCCAACTGAGAGCTAATCGACTGGGCTAGCTGCTCAGGTAGGTTACCTGAGAGGGAATCTGACAGCTCCTTGACCAGATCCCTCTGAAGCCTGGTAAAATGTGCCAAATAATTCAGGGACCTTAAAGTAAAGGCCGCTGAAGTCAGGGTACGCTTCCCGTACCGGTCCATGCTCCTAGACTCCTTATTAGGAGGATGGACGGACGTTGAAGCCTCTGCCACGTCCTGTTGTGTAGCAGATGCCACCACCATGGCATCTACAGCCACGCCTTTAGTGAGGAACTCCTTCTCGGGTGGGGCAGACAAAAATTTGTTAGGACGAGAAGGGACTGGTTCCACGGTATCTGGATGTTCCCACGCCCTCCGACAAACTAAATCCAGGAGCTCGTCAAAGGGAGGAGACACCCAGGATGCGGAGGGCTGAGCCCCGAAGCCCTTGAGGAGCACTGACTCATCAGCAGAGGGGGGTTTGGATATCCAGCCGCCTCGTTGTTTGAGGATCTCTAAGATGTCTGCAAATGAGACATCATCCGAGGCGACTCGGGACCCCTCCGCATCATCAAGATCAGTGTCCGATGTAATAGACTCGGGGGAGTCCACGTGCTTCCTCTTGCACGATCTCTTCCTTGGGGGTTCCTCTGAAGACAACTCCGAAGAACCCTCAGGAGGAGGGAACCCCAATGGGGTAACCTCAGGCCCAGGGGCTCCGCTGCCTAGGACAGGGAACTGCCAAAGACCCAGTCTCCACGCCCAGGGAAGGTGCCGGTAAAGCCGGAGAGATGGCAAGAAGACTTGGCCAAGGCACTCCTCATAGCTCTGAAAGCCGGACCCCAGAATCCTGGGAGTGTCCGGTCCCGAGCCATGATAGCAGACGGAAGTCCCAGCGAAGCACCGAGAGGGAGGCTCGGAACCGACAGCATAGGTCCCGAAACATCACCCCCAGGTCCAGCCGAAGAAGTCCGTGTACCAAACTCGGACCCGAAGGCCGGGGTTGGAGTAAGGGTCGGAGCCGACCCTAAGATCTCCACCGGCTCCAACAGCACCTGCTCCGGCGGGCAGCGGTCGGAGGAGGAATAGCAATGACATGGGCATGGGCCATCGGCTCCGAAGCCAACTGGGTCGGAGCCGAAACAAATTTTTGAAAGAATGGGGACTGGAACAGTCTTTAGAGCACCCTGTCTATGTCCGAATCTGACATCCTCGATGACCTAGAGGATACTGAACGGGTTCGAGATGGCCTCTCCAACAGCCCCAAGGGGCTAGGGGACCGGCGCCGAGGCGACTCGATGACTATCGGCGCCAAAGGAATACCCACACTAGTTTCCATCGGTGCCGAGGAGGACTTCGGCGCCGAGGAGGAAGTGTCTGAGCGGACAACCTTTGTCGGCTCCGAGACCAGTGGAGCCGACGAAGGTGACCCGCCTCTCGATGCCCCAGCCATCGGCTCCGAAGCCAGAGGAGTCGAGACTGGTGGCATCGAGGCAGACCGTTCCGCCCTCGGCTCCGAAGTCCTTGGAGCCGAAGGAGAAACCTGCCTATGTCTTTTGGCGGTCGGATCCGACGGACTGGTCGGAGCCGCCCTTTCTTTAGCGGAGAAGGAGAGGATGCTAAAGCTTCTTCGAAGGAGGGTTTTACAAGACCTTTTAATATGAGCTTATTTTTCCTCTCTTGGAGGACCCTCGAGGAAAAAGCGTGACACATGCTGCAGGACTCCTGCAAATGATTTGCACCCAAACAATAAACACAGAGAGAGTGGTCATCTGTGATCGACATTTTAAAGTTGCACTTGGTGCACTTTTTAAAGCCTGAAGGCCTAGGTACCTGAGACATTCCGGTGAATTAAAGTCCAAAACACAGTACAAACACTGTAAATTATTAAGAAATTCTCTCTTCTTTGACCTTTTTTAACAAGAAAGATAAACTATCCACAGTATAAAGGATCCGAGATCCCTAACAAAACAGAAGTCACCTACAATAAAAAAGACCGGGAAAGGCCTTTACACACAAGAGGTACTCCTAGTCAACACTCACAACACAAGAATTTACTAAGTAAATTCCACCAAACTCACTCAAAACACAAGAATAGCTGTTAAAACAGCTTTTGTTGAAGAAAAATAGAAATTCCTGACAGAAAAACTAGTGAAATTAATCACTACTTAGCTCAGCCAGCTCGAGACCACGTCTTCACTTGTTAGCGGCAAACGAGATCTGGGGGACTGGTAGTGGTGCATCCTGGGATATAATAAGCTCAGCCAATAAGAGACTTCGCTCTTTGGCATAAGCGTGCCGAGTCGGAGCCGAGGGATCGGCTCCGAACCCATCAGTCAGAATGTAGGCGAGATAGGATCACATAACATCATCGAGTTTATGCAACATATATTCCAATTTGTTGGTATGATTAGGGAAGAAAACAGGTAACTCAATGACTTAATTGATGTTAACCTCAGAACATACTTTGGGCAGAAAGGATGGATTAGTTCTGAGAGATGCTTTGTCAGTAAGGAAGACCATGTAAGGGGGCTTGATGAAAAGGGCTTGGAGCTCTGACACTCTACAGGCTGAAGTGATGGCTACTAAGAAGATAGTTTTCCATGACAAGAATTTTAGCTCACAAGATGATGCAGGCTCAAAAGGAGGAAGAATGATACGAGGCAACATAAAATTCAAATTCCAGGGGGAATAAGGTGTCTTCACTGGAGGCCTTATGTGAAAGGAACCTTTTAGAAAAGCCTTAGACAATTGGTGAGCCATAATATTCAAATCATCAATTCCTAGATGGAAATTAGATATAGCAGCTAACTGTACTCGTACCGTAGCTGCCGCTGCTCCTTTGTTGAAGATTTCTGTCAAGAATTGTAAGATAGAAGACAATGGCGCTTGATAAGGGTCAATGTTATGGGAAGAAGCCCAAATGGACAATCTCTTTCACTTACTACGATCCAATTCTCTGGTGGAAGGTTTGTGTGAGGCCAACAAAATCTGACTAGTGTCATGGGAAAGATTATAGAGCCTGGCTATGCGGGGAATTGGAGCAGCCAAGCTGTTAGCTTCAGTGTCTGCAATGACGGGTGAAGATCCCCTGACGGATGTGTCAACAAGTCCAGAACTGGGTCCAGAATTCATGGATCTTCCAGAATATGATAAAGAAACGGGAACCAAATCTGCTGAGGCCAATGAGGGGCTATGAGGATGATTGTCCATCCCAGCGACTTTGATTTCTGTAAGAATTCTGAAATCAGAGGGATTGGTGGAAATGCATAGAGGAGACCCGGGGGCCAATTGTGGACAAGCGCATCCCTTGGGGAGTGACCTGGTATGGGAATTAGGGCAAAATAGCTTCTGCATTTGTTGCTGATGTGATTGGCGAAAAGGTCGCAGGAAGACTGGCCCCATTTGAGGAAGATTCTGTCCGCAATCTCTTGCTTGAGGAACCATTCGTGGGGCAACAAGAATGCTCTGCTCAGTCTGTCCGCTATTATGTTGGATTTGCCCGGGATGTGCATTGCCAACAGAAAGCGCTGGGACGACAGTGCCTACTGCCATACTCTGAGGGCTTCTCGGCAGAGGGGATAACACTTGGTCCCATCTTGTTTGTTCAGATACCAGACCACTGACATGCTGTCTGCCTTTATTGCAATTGTCCCTAGTGGAAGGGAGTCCTGAAAGTATTGCAACACTAGAAGTACTGCTCTCATCTCCAGGACATTGATATGCAGATGTGATTCTTGATCTGTCCATGTGCCTTGGGCAGTCTTTCCCTGAAATAGCCCCCCCCCCACACCCTATCAGGGAAGCGTCTGTGGTCACAGTGGCAACAGGAGGGGGAAGCATGAAAGGACATCCTACTGTGACATGAAGAGACATCAACCACCACTGAAGATCCTTCTTGCAGGAATTTATCAGGATCACGTGACTCATTGGAAGTTCTTGGTAAGACCATTGCGTGAATAGAAGCCATTGCTAAGAGGATTGCTAGAACAGCTGCCGCCATCAATCCTAGAACTTTCAATACCTCTGCTGCTGGTGCTGTGTTCTTTGATATTAGGGACATGATGTGTTGGCGAAGAATAGAGATTCTTTCTGGCGGAACGCGGAGAGTGGTGGTTGACGTGGCTAGTTCTGTCCCAATAAAAACGATATGCTGCGATGGCAACAAGGCAGATTTTTCAAAGTTGACTGTAATGCCTAGCTGATCGCAGAGTGTCAGAGTAGCCTCTCTCGCTTGAAGAAGTTGTTGCCTGGTGGTGGAGGTAAGGAGCCAATTGTCTAGATATGGAAACACCCGGAATCCTAGATGCCTCAGGTGAGCCGTGACTGTTGCCATGCACTTGGTGAACACTCTGGGGGGTGTAGTGAGACCAAAGGGCAGAGCTCGGAATTGATAATGACTGGCTCCCAGTCGGAAACGCAGGTGATCTCTGGATGGTCTGGCCATCTTTATGTGGTAGTACGCATCCTTGAGATCGATCGATCACATCCAGTTGTCCTTCCTCAACAAGGGGAGTATGGACTGTAGTGTGACCATTCGGAACTTCTCTTTTCTCACAAATTGGTTGAGTCTGCTGAGATCCAAAATGGGTCTCCAGTCCCCTGCTTTCTTTGGAACCAAAAAGAACCTTGAGTAAGTTCCATATCCTGTCTGGTCTGCAGGGACTGGCTGGATGGACTCTTTTCTCTAGCAATCGGCGTACCTCTATTGCTTCTCGTTTTAAATGACTGGGTGGAACATCTGGGATTTTTTGATGGGAAGAGGTTTGGTGGAGAATGGTATGAAATACCCTCTGGAGACGATACTTCATACCCAACTGTCATTTGTTATATTTAGACAGGCTTTGGGGTACAAAGATAAGTGACCCCCGACTGCCTCCAGAGTAGGACAGCCGGGCCTCCCTTCAGGAGCGCTGGTAGGACTGACCAGAGAAGTGATCTCTGTCACCCTGGTGTTGCGGACCTCCTCTGCCACAAGGGCGGCATCTTCCATTGAAACCCCCTCTGCCTCTGGAGGGGGGCTCTCCACGTGTGTCTTGAAGAGCTCCTTGGGCTGTCCGGAACCACATCTTTCCTCCCCTCTGACCTTTGGGAAAGGGTCGAGTGGGGTTGGAAAAACGGACTCTGACGGCAGACAGAGTCTTTCCTTACTGCTCACAACTGCTTAAAGTCTCCTTCACCTTTGGCCCAAACAAGGATGAGCCATCAAATGGGGTATTAGTGAACGAAGACTTGAAGGGTCCCGCGAAGGAACAGAGTCGCATCCAGGCATGCCTACGGAGAGC
Organism: Protopterus annectens; assembly: GCF_019279795.1. NCBI lineage: Eukaryota > Metazoa > Chordata > Ceratodontiformes > Protopteridae > Protopterus > Protopterus annectens. The sequence continues at coordinate 232,072,668 of NC_056728.1, read as the reverse complement.
GATTCCTGTACCTGTGGCTCTACTCGAACCATCAGCTGCATATGAACTAATCACCCTGGATATACATATCCCACCTCCACCCCCAACACAAAAGACTACAGTGAAAAACTTCTCAAAAGCCGACTTTACACTTCTTAAAACTGAGATGGTATCCTTTAAGCCCACTGGGACAGTGGAAACCCCATCCCACAATGCAGAATCCTTCACAAATGCTTTCTACGGACATCTCCAAGAATGCATGGATCATGCAATCCCAAATAAAACCAAGACCCTCTCCACCAAGGGCAGGCGTCCTGTCTGGTGGACCCCAGCCATAAACAAATTGTATAACAAAAGAAGGAAGCTACTGCACGACAGAGCAAAATCCCATAAAGAGAAGGCATCTCTGATCAGCACTAGTAGAAAGCTACGTTCTCTCATAAAAACATCCAAGGCCAACTTTGAGAGAAAAATCGCTATGGACACTAAAGATAACCACAAGGCCTTCAGCTATGTTAGAAACCTGGTGGAAACCCTCAGATATGTTCAGAGTTAGTTCACAATGACAAAAATACACTGAACCCACAGATATTGCCAACGTTCTGGCAGACGGGTTCAGTGGAAATTTCTCCCGTGCCTCACCCCCAAAAGAAGAAATACTTATCCCAGCTGAATGTAACCTCCCTGTCATCTCAGATGACCAGGTGAGAACCGCCCTCAGCAAAGCTAAAAACACAGCATCAATGGGACCTGATGGTATCCCGGGTTGTGTGCTACGTGAACTCCAAGAGGAGCTAAACCCGCACATAAAAATGCTATTTAACCTTAGCCTTACTACAGGATATGTACCTGAAAACTGGCATACAGCAACAGTAGTCCCACTCCATAAAGGAGGCACCTCTACTGACCCTGGTAACTACCGCCCCATAAGCTTAACCAGCCTGGTCTGCAAAGCTATGGAAAGAATCATTATGGAACAAATAAACAGAGACATTGGGGACTTCCAGATACTTGATCCCACCCAATTCGGCTTTGTAAAAGGCAGATCCTGCCTTTTAAACCTGGTTGACTTTTTCAAAACAGTCACTAGAGCCACTGATGAGGGCAAAGCAGTCCATACAGCCTACCTGGACTTGGCTAAAGCTTTCAACAAAATACCCCACTCTGGCATCATAGACAAGCTCAACAGCTTAAATGTAAATCCATATGTCACAAGATGGGTGGCAAACTGGCTAAAGGATTGAACCCATAAAGTCAAAATTGCTGGAGCCATGTCAGACTCAAAGCCAGTGACAAGTGGTGTCCCACGGGGCTCTGCCCTGGGACCCCTCTTGTTCGGCATTTATTTCTCAGATGTGAAAGCAAACATGGGATAGTTGTGGCTGACAAAGTTCGCAGATGACTGCAAACTAGGCGCCATAGCAGATACACCAGCTGACACATACATCCTACAGAAAGGCCTCACTGAAACGGACAACTGGTGCTGGAGTCATGGCCTTAAACTAAATGCCAAAAAATGTATAGTCATCCCCTTTGGGAAAAACAAAGTGCCCACAAATTATCACATAGGCGGTAACCCACTGAGTACGGAAAAAGTAATCAGAGACCTGGGGACCCAAGTCGATAGTGACCTCTCATTTGACACCCACATTGCCAAAGTGGTTAGAAAGACTTTCTACCTTGCCCACCTTATCATGAGGGATTCACATCCAGATCAAAGGAGGTCATTGTGCCCCTGTACTCCTCCCTTATCAGGCCCATGATTGAGTACAATGCCCCATTTGGTATGTACCTCACCTGGCACTTGCAACAGCTAGAGAGACCCCAAAAGTAACTCAACAAGAGGATCAAGGGTCTCCAACATATATCATATGCTGCCAGACTAAAGAAACTCCAACTCTATTCAGTATCATACAGCCTACTCAGAGGTGATCTGTGCCTGATGTACAAGGCCATGTCCAATCAGGAATTGATGGACATGCACCACCTCAAAAAATCCAAATCCATCAGAACCACAAGAGCTAAAGATTTGAACCTCAGCACAAATATGAATAGGACATGCTGGAGGGACAGATTCATAACTCAGAGGCTTCCCATACTCTGGAACAGAATCCCAGTTCATGTTAGGCAGAGCCCCTCACTGACTCTCTTCAAGAGAAATCTTGATGAGTGGATGGGAGATCGTAGGTTTACCCCAGGGGTCATCTCTGTGTCACTACTAAACAGAGGCACAGTAAACTAATTCTACTATGTAAGGGGGTCTTCACTGTGTCACTACTAGACAGAGGCACAGTATTCTAAATCTATTCTGTACACTTTTGTACCATTACATGGGGTGGCGAAAGCCACATCACTATGGCTAGGCTTATAAATGCCCCAGGGCAGATAGCCTAGTACCAAACTATGAAACTATGATACGAGACGCATGGACGAGTTGACTATGGAATTGAGGGTAGAGAGCTGAGTGGCAATCTTATAGGATAGACTCGAAGCTACAGCACCCTGAAGAGCATCTCCCAACTCCTTAAGGAGATCTCTCTGCAGTCTGGTAAAATGTGTCAAGTAGTTCAGTGATCTGAGTGAGAAAGACGCTGAACTGAACATGCGTTTCCCATATCTATCCATGATCCTAGATTCTCTATTAGGAGGATGGATAGAGGAGGAAGTTTCTGACATTTCCTTTTTGGTGGCTGCCGCCACCACCATGGCATCAACAGGGACTCCCTTGGTCAAAAAGGACTTATCCACAGAGGCTGAAATAAACTTATTAGGCCTCCGAGGAACAGGTTCCATAGATTCTGGAGACTCCCACGCCCTATGAGAGACCAGATCCATAAGCTCATCATAAGGCGGAGATACCCAATAGGTGGAAGATTGAGACCCAAACGCCTTCAGGAGAACTGAATCATCCTCAATAGGGCTCTTAGACTGCCAATCACCCCTCTGCCAAAGGATTTCAAGAATCTCCACAAAGGAGATGTCCTCAGAGGGGGATCTGGGGGACCCTTCTGATTCATCCAGGTCGATGTCTGACGTGATAGACTCCTGGGGGGAGGCCAAATGCCTCCTCTTGCATAATCTCTTCCTGGGAACCTCTTCAGGGGGAACTTCTGGAGAGGTCTCAGAAGAGCAGGGAGCTCCCTGTGGGGCTACCTGAGGCTTTGGGTCTCTATGCTTGGGAGGACCGGAGGAAACAGAAACAGACACAGGCACTTTAGGGGAAGAAGAGGCCAGACCTTGAGATGAGGAAGTCTTGGGAGACAGCACTCGCCTCATGGCATCAAAAGCACCTCAGCTCCGATGAGAATGAGTCGATGGCTCCCATGGAGCCGCAATCTCCTCCCACACCGAAGTCATGGGCTCCAAGCCCGAGGTAGGAGTCGAGCTCACCCGAGCCGAGGCCCCGAGAGGAAGAGTCGGCACAGACAAGTCGGTGCGGCTATCCTCCCCGGACCCGACCGGAGAGGGTCGGCACAGAGAACGTCCAAGGAGATGGAGCCAATGACACTGGAGCAGGTGTCGGCTCCAAGGGATCCACGATCATCAGGTCAGCCTCCTTTGGCTCCGAAGGTCCGATATGGCTCAGAGGAGGAGCAGACAATTCAAGGGTAGTGGTCTTCGGCTCCGACAGTTGTGTCTGAGCCGACAGCAATTTAACTAGGCCTGGTGCCTTCAAGAGTTTCTCAACCAGCCGGTCCATATCCAGATCAGATAAGCTGACAGAGAACCTGGAAGAATGGACAGATGGAGCCGAATGGATCAATATGGAAGGAGGTTTTTCAGTAACCGGTTCCAAGGCCATGTCCCAGTTCCAAAAAGAGCAGACTGTCGGCTCCAAGGGCAGTGGAGCCGAAGTCACCACAATTTCTGACCTCCTTCCTTTCTTGGATCTAGAATCAGTGGAAGACTTAGAAGATTTGGATGACTTACTGGCTCCATCCTGGTCAGACAATGCCTCAGAAAAGGAGTGTTTGATGATACCCCTATCAATCATTTTCCTCTTCCTTTCAGATAACACTCTTATGGAAAAGGAATGACATATGCTGCAAGACTCTTGCAGATGTACCTCACCCAAGCACTAAACATACTGCACATGGGCATCTGTGACTGACATTTTCTGTCTGCAGTCTGGGCACTTTTTAAACCCAAACTTTAGATGCTTGTCCTTGTCTTCAGACATTACATAACTCAAGCACACTGATTAACTAAGAGCTGTTTTAAACTAAGTAACTCACCCAAACATACATACACACAGCCCAAAAAGGGACACTAACAACTAATAACTACAAACAGTAATTAGAGATCCAAAACGATAGTCCCAAAGGGGATCACTGACTAATCACTAATCCTAAGGCCAAAAGGCCGAAGGCAAGGTGGAAATACTGAGGAAAGGGGTAAAAACACAGAAAAAAAGTACTATTTACTAACTAGTATATCTGCTACTATGAATAAAACAAAATTATACAAAAAATTGAAAATATAACTTGCTGAAAGTTGAAAAACTCCCAATAAAGTCTCGAGCCAAGCTGGAAACCAAGAGATCTGTGCCGCGGCAAACTAGATCTGAGGTAATTCCAGCGGTGCATCATGGGATAAGGGGTGGGGTCTCGAGCCACTGGAGAACTTTGAGCTTGCAAGTCGGCCATGTCGGAGCCGAGGATTGGCTCCGAACCCATCTTTGATGAATGAACGGCGAAATTGAACAACTTCACATCTTCTAATAGTATGGTGTACAAAAAGAAGGGCGCTTATCCTTGTCACACTTGCAGGGCTTGCAATTACATTTCCTCTGACTTGGATTTCTGTCATCCTTTTACTGGATGGATTTTTTCACCCAGGTTTTTTGCTAGTTGCAAGAGTAAAAATTTAATACAGTTGGCTGGCTACCTGTTACAGTTGTTCTAGTTTTTATGTGGGCAAGACCACAGGCCAGCTTAAACAGCATATCTTGGAACACGTTGGTAATATTTACAACAATGTAACGACTAATGCACTAGCATGTCATGCTTTTACCTGTGTGGGACAAAACAGGTTTTGTTTCAGGGTTTTACAATTGGTTTCACCTAATGCAAGGGGTGGTGACTTTAATAATCAGATAGAAAATGTAGAACTCAAGTGGATCATTGCACTACAAGCACACAGAATGCCTGGTATAAATAAGAGTTTACCGTTGAAACCTGTTTTGAAGGGGAGGCAACAGTTTTTTAATTGAGTTTTATTGCTGCATTTTCACTGGTTGTTATATGTTTACTTAGACTGAATGGATTTAGGATGTTTTACATGGTCTGATGAAGCGGTTAGCCTGCAAAAGCACTCACCATGGAAAATGGTTACAATAAACTTGCTTCAATAAAAAAAAAAAAAAAAAAAAAGATGCTTGAAAGTTTCTATAAATAGTTTCCCAGTCACAATGCATATTGCAAATAGTTATGATAAAATAATAAGCTAAACAAACATTTAAGAAAAACAAAGTATAACAATTAAGCAAAAGAATTAAAGAACAGGATAGTAATGCCATTGATTTAACTGCCAGGATTAACTGAACAAACAACATAAACACAATTACAAAGGCCCTGACTCTAAAAGACCTGCTCTCAGTGTAAGCAACCACTTACTCAGAGAGCAGGCTGGGAGCAGGTGTTTTGGAATCTGGCCCTCATAGTAAGCCTGTAGATAGGTCTTAAACTGAAGTCACTTGCACTGAGAGCAGGTCTTTCTGAATCAGTGCAGACTTGCATTGAGAGGTGCTCTTTTGGAATGCAGCTCAAAATGTGCATTCCTCCTGCATCGTGCAGACATTTTTCAGGCATTGGCCTCTGTTACATTTCAGTTTGTTTTTGTATTTTAACAATCTCAAGGCAATATATCCTCAGTGAAACAGCACATACAAAATGCATTCTTTTTTTTTAGTGTTGTATTCTATTTGCTGATCAACACACTTATATTTTTGTCATTTTCATATTACTCACTACTCATAATCCAACAATGAGATTAATTATATACATATAAAATGCAGCTGACATTGTTTAATATTCATGATCCCATTATTTTGCAAAGGCACACACATACTCGTGAAGTTTTCCATAAGGATTTCCATAACATTTGCAGGAATAATGCACTCGGTGCCCCCAATGATCCCATATGGACTATTTTTTGATCAAAAATTTACTTTTTCATTTATCTAGTCTCACAATTCATTCTTTCAGTTCATTCATCATTTCTATTCTCTGATTTGTGGTCTATCCCAACTTTTACATTTTCTTGTAACAGCTTTCTTTGGTAAAATGTTCAATAAGGATAGTAGTGCTCTGACATAATGCAATGTTACCATCCTACTCCAGCTTAAAAGAAACAAATATTTTATTAGCAATCCTCCCCCACTATTATTTATCTTTTTCAGCTGTAGTTTGAAGGTTTGAAGCTCTTCACACTCCCAAAATGTTTACTCTCATGTACCTGTATCCACTGCTCACATCTCCAGCAAATCTCATTTATCTGTGAGAAAATTCTAGCTAACCTTTCTGGGGTATACAAATACTTGTGGTGGAGGCATTCCCACCTAAATATGGTAAACCTTCTCAATTCAATGCCACTTCGGGGAGACAGTTATCTTTTCCAGCCTTCGTCGTCTAGCGGGTATTCTAACCTCTCATTTCATCTAGCAGGTGTTCTAACCACTCATTTCATCTCTTCCATGACTTAGCATCTCATTAATTACTTACTGCTAACACAGCTTTATACCTTTTACTTATTAGTCTTTTTTGGTGCAGAGTAGGATCATGTCACTACCATAAAACTCACTTCTACCGGTTTGGTACAAAGTATATTATTTTTTAACCTTTCCTTTAATTCTGAATGTTGCCAAAGGTTAAGAAAAATAAGAAAAAAAAATACTTGTAAAAAGAAATAAGAAAAGATCTATCTCCA